>NW_022437111.1:1530137-1829745 GCF_009761245.1 Sapajus apella | reverse complement strand
GCAATGGCGCGATCTCGGCTCACCGCAACCTCCGCCTCCTGGGTTCAGGCAATTCTCCTGCCTCAGCCTCCTGAGTAGCTGGGACTACAGGCACGCGCCACCATGCCCAGCTAATTTTTTGTAGTTTTAGTAGAGACGGGGTTTCACCATGTTGACCAGGATGGTCTTGATCTCTTGACCTTGTGATCCACCCGCCTCGGCCTCCCAAAGTGCTGGGATTACAGGCTTGAGCCACCGCGCCCGGCCTAATGTTTTGTATTTTTAGTAGAGACGGGGTTTCACCATGTTGACCAGGATGGTCTCAATCTCTTGACTTAGTGATCCACCCGCCTCGGCCTCCCAAAGTGCTGGGATTACAGGCGTGAGCCACCGCGCCCGGCCGGGTTAAGTTTTTCATTAGTTTTAAAAACAAATATATTCAGGAAAGTTTTAACATTTTGCAAATGCTGATCTTGCCTGTAAGTTTATAGGTTATTATATTTTAAGTGCTGTTATCAGTGAGTTTTTCCTCATTGTATTTTGCATTGGTTAGTTTTGCTTTTACGGGTATGTGTCTATTTTTCTTAAGGACTCTTAGGACTGAAAAAACCTGAATGCGAGTGGTCACATACTATAGAATGCACAGCTTTTAAGTATAGAGCTCAATGATTTTTAAAACCTTGCACACTTGTGTCACTATCATTCAGGTGATGCTACAAGCCATACAAGATCCTCCTGGGCAGTGAGGGGGGTTCGCTTCTCATGCTCAATGACAATCCTGTGAGAAGTCAACTATGCTTCCAACAGCAATACTTTGTTCCATGAACATACCTCCTTTACCTGTTGTTTTACTGTTAAAGGAGTTTGATTATGACAAACTAGTTTTAAATATCTTGCCACCGGCTTTGGTGTACATCTGTGTATGTTCCTGTTGAGTGTTTAAACAAAGTGACACAGCGGGGTGGTAGGGCAAGTGGTGAGCCCATGGGGCCTCCCTCTCATGCCCAACAGTTTTCCAGAGCGTGCAGCACGAGGGAGCCTTCTGCTCCTTGGTTGTCAGCATTTGGTGTCACTATACACCAAATGTATTTTAGCCATTTTGTTTGTGGTGCATTGGTTAGGATTGGGGTTTTGATTTGCATTTCATGGCGATTAAACATGTTGAACACTTTTTCTTGTGCTTGCTGGCTTTCAAATAACATTTGTTGTTAAATTCCTGTTAGAGTCTCTGGGCACGATGGCTCACGCCTGTAATCCCAGCACTTTGGGAGGCTGAGGCGGGCGGATCACAAGGTCAGGAGTTTGAAACCAGCCTGGACCAACATGGTGAAACTCTGTCTCTATTGCACATATAAAAATTAGATGATCCTGGTGGCGAGCACCTGTAATCCCAGCTGCTCAGGAGGCTGAGGCAGGAGAATCCCTTGAACCGGGAAGTGGAGGTTGCAGTGAGCCAAGACTGTGCCACTGCACTCCAGCCTGGGTGACAGAGCGAGATTCCATCTCAAAAAACAAAGAAAACGAAAAATGGGGTTGAGGGGGCAGCTATTTGTATGGTGATTTGTAGGGCTTCTTTGTCCATGTTCAACACACACCCAGGTCATTTCTTTGTATTGCAAGTATGTCCTCCCTGTCTCTGGCTTGCTTTTAATTTTTTTTTGAGATGGACTCTCGCTGTGTGCCCTGGCCTGGAGTGCAGTGGTGTGATCTTGGGCTCACTGCAACCTCTCCACCTCCCTGTTTCAAGTGATTCTCCTGCCTCAACCTCCCTAGTAGCTGGGACTACAGTCACGCGCCACCACGCCTGGCTAATTTTAATATTTTTAGTAGAGAGGAATTTCACCATATTAGTCAGGCTGGCCTCCATCTCCTGACCTCAGGTGATTCACCCACCTCTGCCCCACAAAGTGCTGGGATTACAGGTGTGAGCCACTGTACCCAACCTATTCTTGATTTAGCCTGCCACCACTATAATCGTCATCATGCACTTATTGACCAAAAATTCAGTAATTGTCTTGTTTTTGTTTTTTTGTTTTTTTTTTGAGATGGAGTTTCACTCATGTTACCCAGGTTGGAGTGCAATGGCGCGATCTCGGCTCACCGCAACCTCCGCCTCCTGGGTTCAGGCAATTCTCCTGCCTCAGCCTCCTGAGTAGCTGGGATTACAGGCACGCGCCACCATGCCCAGCTAATTTTTTGTATTTTTAGTAGAGACGGGGTGGTTTCACCATGTTGACCAGTATGGTCTTGATCTCTTGACCTCGTGATCCACCCGCCTCGGCCTCCCAAAGTGCTGAGATTACAGGCTTGAGCCACCGCGCCCAGCCAATTGTCTTGTTTTTATTAATCTTCAGTGGATATATAGCTCACATTTATTTTAATACATGTTAGAAATGATTTTAATCTTCCTTTAGAACTTTGATGTTTTTGTGACCAGAAATATGCTGCAGGAATTTAACTCTGGTTTTTATTAATTAGCCTATGGTAAGATTGCTTTTGTTATTTGTCGGTTTGATTAAAGCCACAGTTTCTATGAGAATTTACTGTGTAGTTAATGTATTTTTTTTTCCCTTTGGAACTTCCTTTTGATGTCTTTTTGGCTTTTAGTGCCTGTGCTGAAATTCTCAACCTTGAGCTTTAATATCTTGGACATATTAATGATAGATGTTTTAGGGTTTATTCCTGGTGATTTTGTTAGCCAAATCCCTGTGTGTCTGTTTCTGTGGTTGTGCTTTTTGGTCATGACTTTTCCTTCCTGTCTGCTTGGGTATTTCTTCATTGCCTGTTGGATATTTTATTTTACTTTATTTTTTTGAGGTAGAGTCTTGCTCTGTCATCCAGACTGGAGTGCAGTGGCACGATCGCTGCTCAGTGCAACCTCTGCCTCCGGGTTTCAAGGGATTTTCCCACCTTGGCCTCCTGAGTAGCTGGATTACAGGTGCCTGCCACCACACTTGGCTTATTTCTGAATTTTTAGCAGAAATGGGGTTTCACCATGTTGCCAAGATGGTCATGAACAGGTCTTAAAGTATTTAATCTATTTTGTTCATTTTTGTATATGGTGTGTGATAAGGGTCTAATTTCATTCGGCATGTGAATGTCCAGTTTTCCCAACACCATTTATGAAGACACTGTCCTTTCCACATTGTGTGCTTGTGACGCCTTTATCTAAAATTATATGGCTTTAAATATGTGGCTTTATTTCTGTGGCCCAGGTTGGAGTGTAGTGGCACAATCTCAGCTCACTGCTACCTCCGTCTCCCAGTTTTCAGCGAATTCTCCTGCCTACGCCACCTAAGTACCTGGAACTACACGTGTGCGGCACCACAGCTGGCTAATTTTTGTATTTTTAGTAGAGACAGGGTTGTGCTGTGTTGGCCAGGCTAGTCTCAAATTCCTGACCCCAAATGATCTGTCTGCCTCAGCCTCCCAAAGTGCTGGGGTTACAGGTGTGAGCCACTGTGCCTGGCCCCAGATCTGTTTCTCAGCTCCTTAAAATCACACCCAAAACTTGTTGTATTGATTAAAAGTGCAGGTATTATGCATTTTAATTTGCAATATTAGTGTTTTCTGCTTTGTAACATTGGAGATGTTTCTAGTCATTAAATGTATCCTTCAGTGAAGTTAGGTAGCTTTCTTCTTAGCTCTGCATGCTTTTCAAATATTACAATTATCCCTGGGTATTTTGTGTTTGGATGGCTATCGTGGAAAGGATTTATTTTTTCTACCACGTTATTGGTCATGTACAGGAAAGCTATTGATATAAAATTTTTTCTATTGATGTTCGTGGGGGCAAAGAGTGAGTTTGTATGTGTCTTTCTGTTACCTTGTGGAACTGGTGCAGCCTCCATCAGATGGCGTCAGCATTCCTGCCTGTCTCAGTGCTTCTGATCTTTAACTAATCATGATGCTGGTTATGGAACAGAGATGTACATGTGGATAAAAACTTGTTCAGTTAGAGACAAAGCCACACATGGACACATTAGAAATCTGCACATATTGGCCGGGTGCAGTGACTCATGCCTGTAATCCCAGCACTTTGGGAGGCCGAGGCGGGTGGATCACGAGGTCAAGAGATCGAGACCATCCTGGTCAACATGGTGAAACCCCATCTCTACTAAAAATACAAAACATAAGCTGGGCATGGTGGCGCATGCCTGTAATCCCAGCTACTCAGGTGGCTGAGGCAGGAGAATTGCCTGAACCCAGGAGGTGGAGGTTGCGGTGAGCCGAGATCGCGCCATTGCACTCCAACCTGGGTAACAAGAGTGAAACTCCGTCTCAAAAAAAAAGAATACTGTAAAGTGTATAATAAATTAGAAAGTGCCAGAAGAAAGGCTGGGAAGAGTGAGCAAAGGTGGGAGTCTCTCACAGGCCACACTGAAGTTCAGGGTTTGTGCCCAGCCTGGCTGCTCTTTTACCTATGTGCTGGCCCCACATTCCTTCCACACAGGGACCTTACAGAGTAACTGAACTGTCTTCACACTGCTTTTCATCAGTACCCTCCTTGGGGGCCTATGGATCCCCAGAGGAACAGTCTCCTGGACTGAGCACATGGGTGTGGTCACCAGAGAGCCATGTGGCCAGGTTGTTGAGAGGCTGGGAGGGGAAGCTGGAGGAGTAGAAGCAGGAGGGCAGTGTGGGCAGGGTACCATCTCCTTTCTGCACAGTCTCTTTCTTGCTTAGGAGTTTGCACCTGTTGTGCGCAATGAGTCCAACTTCAGAGTTACGAGAATTGTGGTCTCTTGTGGATTTTTTAAAAAAGATTGCAGTAGCCGGGTGCGGTGGCTCATGCCTGTAATCCTAGCACTTTGGAAGGCTGAGGTGGGTGGATCACCTGAGGTCAGGAGTTCAAGACCAGCCTGGCCATCATGGTGAACCCCCATCTTAAAAAAAAAAAAAAAGATGGCAGTAATAGGACCCTCTTCCAGGGCTGCCACTGAGCTCAAAGCAGTGGCATTTGTAAAGCCTGGCACTCAGTGAGTGCTAGAAAGTTTTGCTAAATGAAGCAAAGTTACCATATTCAAATTTGTAGTTCTTATCCGGTCGCGGTGGCTCATGCCTGTAATCTCAGCACTTTGGGAGGCTGAGGCAGGTGGATCACCTGAGGTCAGAAGTTTGAGACCAGCCTGGCCATTATGGCAAAACCCCATCTCTACTAAAAATACAAAAAAAGCTGGGCGCTGTGGCTCACGCCTGTAATCCCAGCACTTTGGGAGGCCGAGGCGGGTGGATCATGAGGTCAAGAGATCGAGACCATCCTGGTCAACATAGTAAAACCCCATCTCTACTAAAAATACAAAAAATTAGCTGGGCATGGTGGCACGTGCCTGTAATCCCAGCTACTCAGGAGGCTGAGGCAGGAGAATTGCCTGAATCCAGGAGGCGGAGGTTGCGGTGAGCCAAGATCGCGCCATTGCACTCCAGCCTGGGTAACAACAGTGAAACTCCGTCTCAAAAAAAAAAAAAAAAAAATAGCAGGGTGTTGTGGCAGGTGCCTGTAATCCCACCTACTTGGGAGGCTGAGGCAGTGAGCTGAGGTTACACCATTGCACTCCAGTCTGGGAAACAAGAGTGAAATTCCATCTCAAAAAAAGAAAAAAAAAATCCACAAATTTTTAGTTCTCATTTTTAATTGCCTTGTCTTTTTCTAGCAGTGATTTTTTTGGGAACTCGTGTTTTACCGTTAATGCTGCTGCTAATGGTATAGTTTAATAAAATATAGAATAGTTAACTTTTATTTCCAGTAACTACAAATGGTTGAGCGTGGTTTTTCTAAGAAAAATTAAGGATTATTGTAGGTGAGTACATTCGCCATCAGTTTATACATTGATTTTTTTTTTTTTTTTTTTTTTGTGGCAGCTTGACTTCCTGGTAGGTTTGCATTGTGAGTATAAATTCTTCACAGGAAAATAAGTCTAGAACACTTATCTTTAAAATAATAGCAATTTCAGCAACATATTTAAAAATGTAACAATTTGCATTTTGATGCTCATTGTCAAGTTCCTGTAGGTGACAGCATGTATGCTATAAAATGTAAGGATGAAAGACTCCTGTGAATGCCACGTTTCAGAGAGGTAACAAATAATTTTTTCGAGTCCATATTTGTGGTTGTGTGATTGACTAAACATTAACATGTAGGGCTGACTTAATATTAAACCATGAGGCTATAATTGTATGTATATATTCTTGTTGTGATAATTGTGTTCATTGATTAAGTTGTTGGATGACCTTCAATCATCTTAATGTCTAAAGTGAGAGTGGAAAACCAGACTCACATATAACAGTACATGGGAGGTTACAAACCAGGGCCTCGGATTGCCTGAGGATCACACAGGATTGTTAGGAGCGTGGTAGAGGTGATTTTTTGCTGTGTAAATAGGTATTTTGTTTTGACACTCATTATCAAGTTCTTGTAGGTGACAGCCTGTGTGCTACAAAATGTAAGGAAGAAAGACCCCTGTGAATGGCACGTTCCAGGTAGGTAACAATTTATTCAAGTTCGTGTTTGTGGCTGTATGACTGAGTAAACATTTTCTTTTTGCTTTTTTGTTTTGTTATTTATTTATTTATTTATTTATTTTTTATTTTTTTTGAGACGGAGTCTCGCTCTTGTTACCCAGGCTGGAGTGCAATGGCGCGATCTCGGCTCACCGCAACCTCCGCCTCCTGGGTTCAGGCAATTCTCCTGCCTCAGCCTCCTGAGTAGCTGGGATTACAGGCACACACCACCATGCCCAGCTAATTTTTTGTATTTTTAGTAGAGACGGGGTTTCACCATGTTGACCAGGATGGTCTCGATCTCTTGACCTCGTGATCCACCCGCCTCGGCCTCCCAAAGTGCTGGGATTACAGGCTTGAGCCACCGCGCCCGGCCTTGTTTTGTTATTTTTATTGTGTTTATTTTTCCAAATATATTTGATTCAAGGTTGTTTGTATCCTAGGATGCAGAGGATTGACTATATTAGAAATTGATTTCTGTAGGCAACAATATAATAGTGGGATTTATAAAGCTGAGTGCAACAGCAGGCATTGCTGTAGTCTGTGTGGGCACGTTGCATCCTCGGGTACTGTCCCTCTGTGATGGGGCCCAACTTGCTGGAGTTCCATTGAGGCAGGACTCAGCACTAGGCAGTGAACAGATACCGTTTCTGAGGGATCTTCTTCTTCTTTTTTTTTTTTTTTTTAAAGATGGGATTTCACCATTATGGTCAGGCTGGTCTTGAACTCCTGACCTCAGGTGATCCACCCACCTCAGTTTCCCAAAGTGTTAGGATTACAGGCGTGAGCCACTGCGCCCGGCTCTGAGGTATCTTCTATAGGTTCTGCTGCCACGGGGATGAGGAGCAACCTCTGCTTCACCCATCTGCACCAATGTGTAAAGCCAATTCCTACCGAAGGCAAAGAACGCCACTCCCTCCCACCTGCAGTCCCTGACCCTGTGCAGTTTACACAGTGTCCCTTCATTTGCAAGTTGTCATTGTGAATAAAGAAGTCAGTAGCAAAATATCCCTCTTATGGAGTTATGAAATGGGGTTGACATGGGGAACAATGATCTGCAGGGGACCTGGGGGCAGGCATGGCCTTGACACTGAGCAAGTGAGAAGGCAGCCATCCTTTGACAGCTACTGTTTGTCCAACGTGCAGGTAAGTTAGTCCCAGTGACTCCAGGAGATCATGATGGTGATAATGCAACAGGGGTGCTAACTTGAAATGGTGGCCTTATGTGTGCTGCACTAAGAGCTTCACAGGTACTCACACAGACCAATGTTGAGAGACAGGGAGCATCCCATGAGAAGTAGAAGAAGCTGAAGACGAGGAGCTGATCTCCTCACACTGTACAGTAGTCCCTTCTCATCCTCCAAGAGATCCCAGAGGATGCCTGAAACCACAGCTAAAACAGGCCACAAGATATACTGCTTTTTTTTCTATACATAATTAAAGGTTAATTATGAAGTTAAGCACACACATGCACCACCACACCTGGCTAATACTACTGAGCATACATGAATCACATGGCCTTCACACTTGATTTACACAACTGTTCTTAACCTTCTAGTTGTATCTACCAGGACTTAACCTCCTGGATTTACCTCCCTAGGTTTACTTCCCTAGACTTGCCCCCTTATTTACTCCTTAGATATCCCCTCGCTGGATATAGACACCTTGCATTGCACATCTGGAATACTTACCTGGCCTGAACCACATGGTCTTACCATCCAGGATTACCAACTTAGCTTATCTGTGTGGCCTTCCTACCTGGCCTTAATATTCTGTTCTCACTCACATGGCCTTACCCTTCTGGCCTAATGTGCCAAGTTTTAAACTCTTAGCTTTAACCTCTTAGCTTTACCCAGTTAAACTCAGCCAAATAGTTGTATTCAGGGAGGCCTTAACTTACTGGCCTTACCCATATGCCTTTTAAATAGCTTGGCTTCCAGACCCAGACTTAACTTCCTGGTTTTGCCAACTTAGATTTACCAAGGCCTGGGCTAGACCCAATTAGCCTTCCCCACCTGACCTAACCCTATGGGCCTTAACCTTATGGCCTTAACAAGTTGGATTAGCCAGCTAGATTTCCTAACTAGTCTTACTGATTATACATGACACACACGGCCCCCACCCTCAGTTTAGGAAATTGTCCTATGTTTTATTTATAATTATTATTTTAATCAAACAGGCGTTAAAGACCTGGATTTACCTCCCTAGGTTTTCTCCTCTGGTTTTATCATCTAAAAAAAAAAAAAAAAAAAAAAAAAAAAAGATGGCAGTAATAGGACCCCCTTCCGGGGCTGCCACTGAGCTTAAAGCAGTGGCATTTGTAAAGCCTGGCACTCAGTGAGTGCTAGAAAGATTTGCTAAATGAAGCAAAGTTACCATATTCAAATTTGTAGTTCTTATCCACAGTGCAATCCCCAGTCCCAGCCCTAACTCTAGTCCGATAATTAGACATCTTGCATTACTGAGCTGGCCTAAACCTCATGACCTGGATGACCAACACAGTTTGCCAAACTTGCCCTCTCATCTATCCTCAACCATTCATTCTAACTTACATGGCCTTAAACTCCTGACCTAGTATGTTTGGCATTAAGGTCTTGGCATTACCCAGGTGGAGTTAGTCACCTACCTCTATTCAGGAAGGCCTTAACTTACTGGCCTAAGCCACCCAGAGTTTTGAATCACTTGGCTTTTTGTACAGGTATTAACCTCATGGTTTTGTTAACTTAGATTTACCCACCTGCCCTAGCCTTACTTGTTCAGTATGAATCTCCTGGCCTCATGCACCTAGCACACCCATTTGACCTTACCCGTGTGCTGTTAATGACCCATGCTAGCCAACACGAAACCCCTAGCAGATCATACTTCCTCAGCTTACCCAGTTGGCCTTCACAATTAGTCTCCAGCTTCTAGGCTTCCTAAAAGGTCACAGCCCTACTGTCCGTAACCTGGTGTCATTCTGCTCTGTCCTGACCTTTGGTTTTCCTTTCCTGGTCTTTATCCGGTGGCCCTCCAGGTGGCTCTATTTACCTGTCCTTATCCAGTAGGCCTTCCTCATTGGACCTTATTAGGGACATACTCACCTATGTTTCTCACCTGCTTGGCTTTAGCCAGTAAGAGGTAATCTGCTGGCCTCATACTTATCTGCTCTTCACCACTTGGTTTTCTCCAGCCAGCCTTCACCTCCTCGCCTTCCCTTCACTGTGTTACCCACCTAGAATTTGCCTCTGGTCTTCATTTGACTGGCTTGATGAATTTCCCTTAATCCTACTGGGGGTTTTCTCTATTAATTTCACAGGCAGCATTACTGAAAGTTTTTCACTGAGCTCATTCTAGGCACCTGGTTTTAACAACCTGGCTGAACTCAGCCGACCTTAGTAATCTGGTTGTCTTCATCAGCTTACTGTATCCTCATGGTATGACAGATTTGAAATTATCCATCTGGCCTTGTTCATCTCAAGGTCTATCTCATCTAGTCTTCCTGACTTTGCCTAAAAATCCAGGCCTTATCCGACTGGCCATAAGTTCCCTCCATTGTCCACGTGTTCTTACTCACCTGTTTGTAATTTGCTGGCCTCAATCTACCATCAAGACCCACCTGATTTACCTGATTTTATATGCTAAGATTGACTCTCCCCCGTCATGAAGCTTCTGTCATTGCTCTGCTGCCCTTGATCCCTGGCCTTGTCCATCTAAAGTTACGACCCTGGCCTGACCCCATTAGTCTTTCCCACTTGATCTAATCTCATGGGCCTTAACTTCATCACCTTAACAACCTTGATTAGCCAGCTAGATATCCCCACTGCTCTTACTGATCATTCGTCACCCACATGTTCCCCACTCTAGGTTTCTGAAACTGTCCTATGTTTAATTTATTATTACTAGCTTTTAATCTAACAGGCTTTAAAGACCTGGTTTTACCCCCCTAGGTTTTCTCCCCTCATTTTATCATCCCCCTGGCATTTTTCCCTCACTCTACCCCCAGCTCCATAACTCGTTGAAGCCCCAGCCCAAGTCCCAGTCTTGGCCTGAGCCCCTGCTCAGCCCTAGGCCAAGCCTAAGCCACAGCCCAAGCCCAACCCAAGGCCCTCTTTAGTCCCAGCCTTAGTCTGAGGCCCAGTCCCAGGCTTAGCCCCAGCCCCAATCCCAGTCCAATAATTAGACATCTTGGATTACCAAGCTGGTCTTAACATTATGATTTTTTCAACTTGGATGACCAACATAGTTTACCAGTTGGGCTGTCCCACCTGTCCTCAACCTTTTATTCTAACTCACATGGCCTTAACCTCCTGACCTTGTCTGTTTAAATGTCTTGGCATTACCCTGGTGGAGTTAGCCACCTATATCTTTTCAGGAAGGCCTTAACTTACTGGCCTAAGTCACCAAGAGTTTGAATCACTTGGCTTTTTGACCCGGTCTTAACCTCACGGTTTTGCCATCTTAGATTTACCCACCTGTCTAAGGAATCTTCTGGCCTCATGCACCTAGCACACCAACCTGACCTTACCCATATGTCATAAATGACCCATCCTTACCAACCTGAATAGCCCACCTGATTGTATGTCCATAGCTTTCCCAGTTGGCCTTCACAATTAGTCTCAAGCTTCTAGTCTCAAGTATCACAGCCCCACTGGCCTTTACCTGGTGTCATTCTGCTTCGTCTCAACCTTTGGCTTTGCTTTCCTGGTCTTCACCTGATGGCCCTCCCGGTGGCTATATTTACTTGACCTTCTCCAGTAGGCCTTCACCTGACCTCATTAAAGTTATAGGCATACTCACCTGCACTGTTAATATGATTGGCCTAGCCAGCAAGACATTATCTGCTGGCCTCAGAATTATCTGCCGTTTACCTTGGTTTATGCAGCTGATCTTCACCTCCTTGCCTTCCCTGCACTGTCTTACCCACCTAATATTTGTCTCTCGTTTTCATTTGACTGTTTTGGCAACTTGCTCTTCATTCTACTAGGTGTTTTCCACATTGATTTCACAGCCTGGGGTTACTGAAATTGTTTTTCATTGAGCTGGCTCTAGGTACCTGTTTTTAACAACCTGGCCAAACTGAGCCAACCTTAATTTGATTGCCTTCATAAAGCTTATTGTATCCTCCAGGTATGACAAACTTGAAATTATCCATCTGGCTTTATTCACCCCCTGGCTCTTCTTGTCCAGTCTTCATGACATTGCCTGAAAGTCCTTGCTGTACCCAACTGGCCATAACTTCCTGCCATTGTCCACGTGTTCTTACTCATCTGTTTGTAATTTGCTGGCCTCATTGTCCCGTCAAGACCGAGCTGATTTTACCAGCTATGAGTGACCCACCCACCTTATGAAGCTCCTGTCATTGCTCCTCTACCCTTGATGCCTGACCTTTTCCATCTCTTGTTACAGCCCTGGCCAGACCCCAGTAGCCTTTCCACATGCCTAACCTATGAGCCTTAACCTGATGGCCTTAACAACCTGGATTAGTCAGCTAGATTTCCTGGCTAGTCTTACTAATCATACCTGACCCACACAGCTCCCACCCACAGTTTACAAAACTGTTTTATGTTTTATTTGTATTATTATTATTTTTTAATCTAACAGGACTTAAAGACCTGGATTTACTGCCATAGGTTTTCTCCCCTAGTTATATCATCCTTCTGCCCTTTTTACATTGCTCTACCCCCAACTCCATGCCCCTACCCATGCCCCAGCCTAAGACCCAGCCCCAGCCTAAGACCCAGCCCCAGCCCAGCTGAAGCCCCCACCCCAGGCAGATAATTAGATATTTTGCATTACTGAGCTGGCCTTAACCACATGACCTTTTCAACCTGGATGACCAACATAACTTAACCACCCCGGCCTTCCCACCTATCCTCAACCTTTTATTTTAACTCATATGGCCATAACCTCCTGACCTAGTCTGTTTAGTATTAACATCTTGGCATTATCCAGGTGGAGTTAGCCACTAAGCTCTATCCAGGAAGGCCTTAATGTACTGGCCCAAACCACCCAGAGGTTTTAGTCACTTGGCTTTTTGATCTGGTGGTAACCTAAGGTTTTGCCAACTTAGATTTACCCTGGCCTTACTCGTCCAGTATAAATCTCCTGGCCTCATGCACCTTGCACACCCACCTGACCTTACCCTTGTGCTGTTAATGACCCAACCTTACCAACCAGAATCGCCCAGCTGATTGTATCTTCAAAGCTCACCAAGTTGGCCTTCACAATTAGTCTCAAGCTTCTAGTCTTCCTCAAGTGTCACAGCCTTACTGGCCTTAACCTGGTGTCATTCTGCTCTGTTCCAGCCTTTTGCTTTCTTTTCTTGGTCTTTGCCTGTTGGCCCTCCCAGTGTCTGTATTTACCCGACCTTACCCAGTAGGCCTTCTTCACTTGACCTCATTAAACTTAGGGCTATACTCACCTGCCCCCTTCATATGCTTGGCCTTAGCCAGCAAGACGTCATCAGCTGGTCTCATGCTTATCTGCTGTTTACCACCTAGTTTTATACAGCTGGTCTTAACCTCCTAGCCTTCCCTGCACTGTCTTATGCACCTAGTATTTTCCTCCAGTCTTCATTTGACTGGCCTGGCGACTTGGCCCTTCATGCTACTGGGTGTTTTCCCTATTGATTTCACAGCTTGGGGTTACTGAAATAGATTTTCATTGAGCTGGCTCTTGGTACCTGGTTTTAACAACCTGGCTGAAGTCAGCTGACCTTAGTAATCCGATTGCCTTCATCACCTTATTGTATCATGGCATGACAAAGTTGAAATTATCCATCGTGCCTTATTTACCTCCTAGCCCTTCTCGTCCAATCTTCATGACTTTTCCTGAAAGTCTGTTATACTCAACTGGCCATAACTTCCCGCCATTGTCCATATATTCATAGTCACCTGTTTTGTAATTTGCTAGCCTCAATCTCCCATCTAGAACCAGCTGATTTTACCCTCTAAGAAAGACTCACCCACCTTATGAAGCTCTTGTCATTGCTCCCTTGCCCTTGTTACAGTCCTGGCCAGACCCCGTTAGTCTTTCCCACGACATCTAACCCTATGTACCTTAACCTGATGGCCTTAAGAACCTGGATTAGCCAGCTAGATTTCCTGACTAGTCTTACTGATCATATGTGACCCACATGGCTGCCACCCTCATTTATTGAAACTGTCTTAAGTTTTATTAATTATTATTATTTAATCTAATAGGCTTTATAGACCTGGATTTACCTCCCCTGGTTTTGTCATCCCCCTGCTGTTTTCCCCTTGCTCTACCTCCAATTCCATGCCTCAGCCTAATCCCCAGCCGTAGACCAGCCCTAGCCCCAGCCCAGGCCTCAGCCCCATAATTAGACATCTTGTATTACCAAGCTAACATTAACCTCATGACCCAACCAACTTGGATGACCAACATGGCTTACCAACCTGGCTTTCCCACCTGTCGCCAACCTTTCATTCTAATTCCCATGGCCTTAACCTCCTGACGTAGTCTGTTTAGTATTAACGTCTTAGCATTTCCCAGGTGGAATTAGCCACCTAGCTCTATTTGGGAAGGCATTAATTTACTGTCCTAAGCCACACAGATTTTTCTATCACTAGGCTTTTTCATCCAGTCTAAACCTCACGGTTTTGCCAACTTAGATTTACCCACCTGCCCTAGCCTTACTCGTCCAGTTTGAATCTCCTGGCCTCATGCACCTAGCACATCTACCTGATCTTCCATGTGTGCCCTCACTGACCCATCCTTACCAACCTGAACTGCCCAGTTGATTGTACCTCCCCAGCTTACCCAGTTGGCCTTCACAATTAGTCTCAAGCTTCTAGTCTTCCTCAAGTGTCACAGCCCTACTGGCCTTAACCTGGTGTCATCCTGCTCTGTCCCAGCCTTTGGTTTTCCTTTCATGGTCTTCACCTGGTGGCCTTCTTGGTGGCTGTATTTTTCTGACCTTACCCAGTAGACCTTCTTCACCTGAACTAACCAAATTTAGGGCCATACACACCTTCCCTCTTCACATGCTTGGCCTTAGCCAGCAAGATGTCATCTCCTGGGCTCACTGATATCTGCTGTTTACCACCTCATTTTATCCAGCAGGCCTTTACTTACTCACATTCTCTTCACTGTCTTACCCACCTAGTATGTGTCCCCGGTCTTCATTTGACTGGCTTGGCCACTTACCCTTAATCCTACTGTGGGTTTGCCCTATTAATTTCACAGCTAGGGGTTACTGAAATTGTTTTTCAAAACAGGCTCTAGGCACCTGGCTTTAATAACCTGGAGAAACTCAGATTGCCTTCATCACCTTAGGATACTGTATTCCTCATAGTATGACTAATTTGAAATTATCCCTAATAATTTTAGGCCTCATTCACCTCCTGGCCCTTCTCATCCAGTCTTTATGATGTTGCCTAAAAGTCCTGACTGTACCCCAGTGTCGATAACTTCCCGCCATTTTCCAATTGTTCTTACTCACTGGTTTGTAATTTGCTGGCCTCAATATCCCATCGAGACCCAGATGATTTTACCCACTAAAATCAACTCACTTGCCTTATGAAGCTCCTGCCATTGCTCTGCTGCCCTTGCTCCCTGCCCTTGTCCACCTTATCTTACGGCCCTGGCCAGACCCCATTAGTGTTTCCTACCTGACCTATCCCTATGGGTCTTAACCTCATGGCCTAAACAACTTGGATTAGTCAGCTAGATTTCTTGACTAGTCTTACTGTTCATATGTGACCCAGTTGGCCCCCATACTTGGCTTATGAAACTATCCTGTTTTATTTATTATTATTATTATTTTAAATCTAACAAGCCTTAAAGACCTAGTTTTACCTCCTTAGCTTTTCTCCCTTGGTTTTATCATCCTCCTGCCCCTTGTCCCTCGCTCTACCCCTTAGTCTGTACCCCAATCCAATCTTCAGCCTAAGCCCCTGCCACATCCCCAGCCCAGCTGGTGCCCCAGCCCAGCCCCCAATAGTCCCAGCCCCAGCCCCAGCCCCAGCCCAGTCGAAGACCAGCCCCAGCCCCAGTCCCAGTTTTAGCACCTGCCCCAGCTCCAGCCCCAGCCCCATAATTAGACTTCTTGCATTATGGACCTGGCCTTATCCTAATGACCTTACCAACCTCGATGATCGACAGAGATGACCAATCTGGCCTGCTCACATGTCCTCAGCTTTTCATTCTAACTAACATGGTCTTATCCTCCTGGGCTAGTCTGCCTAGTTTTTATCCAGGTGGAGTTAGCTACCTAGCTCTATTCAAAAGGGCCTTAACTTACTGGCCTAAGCCACCCAGAGTTTTCAATCACTTGATTTTTGACCTAGTGTTAACCTCACAGTTTTGCCAACTTAGATTTATCCACCTGCCCTGGCCTTACTCATCCAGTATGAATCTCCTGGCCTAATGCACCTAGCACACTTAACTGACCTTAACATGGTTCTGTGAATGACCCATTCTTATCAACCCGAATCTCCCACCTCCCCACCTTACCGAGTCGCCTTCACAATTAGTCTCAAGCTTCTGGTATTCCTCAAGCATCACAGCCTTACTGGCCTAAAACTGGTGCCATTCTGCTCTGTTCCTGCTTTTGACTTTCCTTTCCTGGTCACTTGGTGGCCCTCCCACTGGCTGTATTTACCTGACCTTATCCAGTAGGCATTCTTCACGTGCCCTCATTAAACTTAGGGCCATACACACTTGCCCTCTCTTGATGCTTGCCTTAGCAAGAAAGACAACATCTGCTGGCCTCATACTTACCTGGTGTTTACTGCCTGGTTTTATCCAGCCAATGTTGACCATCTCGCCTTCCCTGCACTCTCTAACGCACCTAGTATTTGCCTCCAGTCTTCACATGACTGGCGTGACAACTTGCTCATCATACTGTGGGCTGTTTTACCTATTGGATTTCAGACCCTGGTGTTACTGAAATAGTTTTTCATTGAGCAATAGTGCCAAGTGCAATCAGGGTTTTCACAAAGGAGCAGTGTCCCACCAGAGCAGGAGACGGAGCAGTAGCATCTGGTGAAATTGTGGTGGTCACATAGAAGAAGCTTGCCCCTGGAGCACTAGATGGACCAGTAAGCAGCGTCTGGAGAAATTGTGGTTGTAACAGAGGAGCAGCGTGCCCCTGGAGCACTAGAGCACTAAACAGCATGTGGTGACACTGTGGTCATCACGGAGGAGCAGTAGATGGAGCAAGTAAGCAGCATCTGGTGAAACTGTGGTTGTTACAAAGGAGCAGCGTGCCCCGGAGCAGTAGATGGGGCAATACCATCTGGTGAAATTGTGGTTGTCACAGAGGAGCAGCAGGCGCCCGGAGCAGTAGATAGAGCACTAACTAGCATCTGGTGATATTTTGGTTGTCACAGAGGAGCAGTGTGTCCCTGAAGATATAAATGGAGCAGTAAGCAGCATCTGGCGAAATTTTTGTTGTCACAGAGGAGCAGCATGCCCCCGAGCACTATAAGGAGTAATAGCATATGGTGATATTGTGGTTTAAAAGAAGAGCAGCGTGACCCCGGAGCAGTGTATGGAGCGGGAGCATCTGGTGAAATTGTGGCTCTCACTTAGGGTCACCGTGTCCTTGGAGAAGTACATGGAGCAGTGGCATCTGGTGAAATTTTGGTTGTCACAGAGGAGCAGCGTGCTGATCGAGGGGTAAGCAGCATCTAGTGAAACTGTGGTTGTCACAGAGGAGCAGCATGTCCCCGGAGCAGTATAAGGAGCAGTAGCATCTGCTGATATTGTGGTTGTCAGAGAGGAGTTGCCTGCACCCAGAGCAGTAGATGGAGCACTAAGTAGCATCTGGTGATATTTTGGTTGTGACAGAGAAGCAGCGTGTCCCTGGAGAAATGGAACAGTAAGCAGCCTGGTGAAGTTTTCGTTTTCACAGAGGAGCAACGTGTTCCTGGAGATATAAATGGAGCAGTAAGCAGCATCTGGTGAAATTGTTGTCACAGAGGAGCAGCGTGCCCCCGGAGCACTATAAGGAGTAATAGCATACGGTGATATTGTGGTTTACAAAGAAGAGCAGCATGACCCCGGAGCAGTGTATGGAGCGGTAGCATCTGGTGAAATTCTGGCTGTCACATGGGGTCACTGTGTCCTTGGAGAAGTACGTGGAGCAGTGGCATCTGGTGAAATTGTGGTTGTCACAGAGGAGCAGCGTGCTGATGGAGCTGTGAGCAGCATTTGGTGAAATTGTGGTTGTCACAGAGGAGCAGTGT
Source organism: Sapajus apella (assembly GCF_009761245.1). Classification (NCBI taxonomy): domain Eukaryota; kingdom Metazoa; phylum Chordata; class Mammalia; order Primates; family Cebidae; genus Sapajus; species Sapajus apella. Next base: position 1,812,073 of record NW_022437111.1, on the reverse strand, counting down.
GCTGACGGAGATGTAAGCAGCATCTGGTAAAATTGTTGTCACAGAGAAGCAGCATGTCCCTGGAGCAGTATAAGGAGCAGTAGCATTTGATGATATTGTGGTTGTCATAGAGGAAGTGCATGCACCTGGAGAAGTAGATGAAGAAATAACCAGCATCTGGTGAAATTGTGGTTGTCGCAGAGGAACAGTGTGCTCCAGACACTTGATGGAGCACCAAGTAGCATCTGGTGATATTTTGGTTTTCACAGAGGAGCAGTATGTCCCCAGGGATACAAATGGAGCAGCAAGCAGCATATGGTGAAATTTTTGTTTTCACAGAGGAGCACCGTGGTCCCGGAGATATAGAAGGAGCAGTAAGCAGCATCTGGTCAAATTCTTGTTCTCACAGTGGAGCAGTGTGCCCCGGATCAGTGGAGGGAGAAGTAATCAGCGTCTCGTGGAATTTTCTTTGTCAGAGAGGAACAGCGTGTCCTGGAGCAGTATATGTAGCTTTAAGTAGCCTCTAGTGATATTTTGGTTTTCACAGAGAAGCAGCAGGTTCCTGGAGATATGGATGGAACAGTAAGCAGCATCTGGTCAAATTTTTGTTGTCTCAGAGGAGCAGAGTGCCCCCAGAGCAGTAGATGAAGCAGTAGCATCTGGTGAAATTGTGGTTGTCACAGAGAGGGAGCGTGTCCCCGGAGTAGAAGATGGAGCTGTAGCATTTGGTGAAATTATGCTGGTCACAGAGGAGCATCGTGTCCCTGGTGCACTATAAGGAGTAATAGCATCTGGTGATATTGTGGTTGACACAGAGGAGCAGCGTGCCCCTGCAGCAGTGTATGGAGAAGTAGCATCTAGTGAAATTGTGGCTGTCACATAGGGTCACCCTGTCCTTGGAGCAGGACATGGAGCAGTGGCATCTGGTGAAATTGTGGTTGTCACAGAGAAGCAGCGTGCTGATGGAGCTGTAAGCAGCATGTGGTGAAATTGTCGTCACAGAGGAGCGGTGTGTCCCCGGAGCAGTATAGGGAGCAGTAGCATCTGGTGATATTTTGGTTGTCACAGAGGAGTTTCCTGCACCCGAGGCAGTAGATGGAGCACTAAGTAGCATCTGGTGATATATTAGTTGTCACAGAGGAGCAATGTGTCCCTGGAGATATAAGTGGAGCAGTAAGCAGCATCTGGTGAAATTTTTGTTTCCACAGAGGAGCAGCCTGTTCCCAAAGATACAGATGGAGCAGTAAGACACATCTGGCGAAATTTCTGTTGTCAAAGAGGAGTAGCGTGCCCCCAGAGCAATATAAGGGTAATAGTATCTGGAAATATTGTGGCTCACAAAGAGGAGCAGTGTGCCCACGGAGCAGTGTATAGAGCAGTAGCATCTGGTGAAATTTTGGCTGTCACAGAGGGTTGTCGTTGTCACAGAACAGCAGCATGCTGATGGAGCTGTAAGCAGCATTTGGTGAAATTGTGATTGTCACAGAGGAGCTGCATGCACCTGGAGCAGTATAAGGAGCAGGAGCATCTGGTGATATTGTCGTTGTCACAGAGGAGCAGTATGTTCCTGGAGATATAAATGGAGCAGTAAGCAGCATCTGGTGAAATTGTGGTTGTCACAGAGGAGCAGTGTGTTCCCGGAGATATAGATGGAGCACTAAGCAGCATCTGGTGAAGTTTTTGTTTTCACAGAGGAGCAGCGTGTTCCTGGAGATATAAATGGAGCAGTAAGCAGCATCTGGTGAAACTGTGGTTGTCACAGAGGAGCAGCGTGTTCCCGGAGATATAGATGGAGCAGTAAGCCGCATGTCGTGGAATTTTTGTTTTCACAGAGGAGCAGCGTGTTCCTGGAGATGTAAATGGAGCAGTAAGCAGCATGTCGTGGAATTTTTGTTTTCACAGAGGAGCAGCGTGTTCCTGGAGATATAAATGGAGCAGCGAGCAGCCTCTGGTGAAATTTTTGTTGTCACAGAGGAGCAGCCTACCCCCGCAGCAGTATGAGGAGTAATAGCATATGGTGATATTGTGGTTTAAAAAGAGGAGCAGTGTATGGAGCTGTAGCATTTGTTGAAGTGACTGTCACATAGGGTCACTGTGTCCTTGGAGAATTACATGGAGCAGTGGCATCTGGTGAAATTGTCATTGTCACAAAGGAGCAGTGCGCCCCTGGAGCTGTATAAGGAGCAATAGCCTCTGGTGATATTGTGGTTGTCACAGAGGAGCAGTGTGCCCCAGAGCAGTAGCTGGAGCACTAAGTAGCATCTGTTGATATTTTGGTTGTCACAGAGGAGCAGTATGTCCCTGGAGATATAAATGGAGTAGTAAAGAGCATGTGGTGAAATTTTTGTTTTCACAGAGGAGCACCATTGTCCCGGAGATATAGATATAGATATAGAGATATAGATTTTGTAGTAAGCGGCATGCGGTGAAATTTTTGTTGTCGCAGTTGAGCAGCGTGCCCCCAGATCTGTGGATGGAGAAGTAATCAGCGTCTGGTGGAATTTTCATTGTCACAGAGGAGCAGCGTGTCCTGGAGCAGGATATGTAGCTTTATGTAGCATCTGGTGATATTTTGGTTTTCACAGAGAAGGATCATGTTCCCAGAGATATGGATGGAGCAGTAAGCAGCATCTGGTCAAATTTTTATTGTCACAGAGGAGCAGAGTGCCCCCGGAGCAGTAGATGGAGGAGTAGCATCTGGTGAAACTGTGGTTGTCACAGAGGAACAGTGTGCCCTTGGAGCAGGAGATGGAGCAGTAGCATCTGGTGAAATTGTGGTTGTCAGAGAAGGAGCGTGCCCCCAGAGCTGAATATGGAGCCTTGGCATACGTTGAAATTTTGCTGTCACAGAGGAGCATCATGTCCTCGGTGCACTATAAGGAGTTAATAGCATCGGTGATATTGTGGTTGACACAGAGGAGCAGCGTGCCCCTGGAGCAGTGTATGGAGAAGTAGCATCTAGTGAAATTGTGGCCGTCATAGAGGGTCACGCTGTCCTTGGAGCAGGACATGGAGCAGTGGCATCTGGTGAAATTGTGGCTGTCACAGAGGAGCAGCGTGCTCCTGGAGCAGTTTAAGGAGCAGTAGCATCTGGTGATATTGTCACTGTCACAGAAGAGTTTCCTGCATCCGGCGCAGTAGATGGAGCACTAAGTAGCATCTGGTGATATTTTGGTTGTCACAGAGGAGCAGTGTGTCCCTGGAGATATAAATGGAACAGTAAACGGTATCTTGTGAAGTTTTCGTTTTCACAGAGGCGCAGCGTGTTCCTGGAGATATAAATGGAGCAGTAAACAGCATCTGGTGAAATTTTTGTTTTCACAGAGGAGCAGTGTGTTCCGGAGATATAGATGGAGCAGTAAGCAGCATCTGGAGAAATTTTTGTTGTCACAGAGGTGCAGCATGCCCCCAGAGCAGTATAAGGAGTAATAGCATCTGGAAATATTGTGGTTGACAAAGAGGAGCAGTGTGCCCCCGCAGTAGCATATAGAGCAGTAGCATCTGATGAAATTGTGGCTGTTCCAGAGGGTCATCCTGTCCTTGGAGCAGTACATGGAGCAGTGGCATCTGGTGAAATTGTGGTTGTCACAGAGGAGCAGCATGCTGATGGAGGTATAAGCAACATCTGGTGTAATTGTGGTTGTCACAAAGGAGCTGCATGCCCCCGGAGCAGTATAAGGAACAGTAGCATCTGGTGATACTGTCATTGTCACAGAGAAGCAGTATGTCCCTGGAGATATAATGGAGCAGTAAGCAGTATCTGATGAAATTTTTGTTTTCTCAGAGGAGCACCATGGTCCCAGAGATATAGATGGAGGAGTAAGCAGCATCTGGTGAAATTTTTGTTGTCACAGTGGAGCAGCGTGCCCCCAGATCAGTGGACGGAGAATTAATCTGCATCTGGTGGAATTTTGGTTGTCACAGAGGAGCAGCGTGTCCTGGAGCGGTATATGTAGATTTAAATAGCATCTGGTGATATTTTGGTTTTCACGGAGGAGCAGCATGTTCCCAGAGATATAGAGAGAGTAGTAAGCAGCATTTGGTGACATTTTTGTTGTCACAGAGGAGCTGGGTGCCCCGGGAGCAGAAGATGGAGCCTTAGTATCTTGTCAAATTATGTTTGTCACGGAGGAGCAGAGTTCACCCTGAGCAGGAGATGGAGCAGTAGCATCTGGTGAAATTGTCATTATCACAGAGGAGGAGCATGTCCCCTCAGCAGAAGATGGAGCCACAGCATCTAGTGAAATTATGCTTGTCATAGAGGAGAAGCCCTTTCCTGGAGCAGTGTAAGGAGTAATAGCCTCTGGTGATACTGTGGTTGTCACAGAGGAGAAGCGTGCCCCCACAGCAGTGTATGAAGCAGTACCATCTGTGGAAATTGTGGTTTTCCCAGAGGCTCACCGTGTCCCTTGAGTAGTACATGAAGTTGTGGCAACTTGTGAAATTGTGGTTGTCACAGAGCAATAGCGTGCCCCTGGAGCAGAACATGGAGCCCTAGCATATGGTGCAATTATGCTTGTCACAGAGGAGCATCGTGTCCCCAGTGCACTATAAGGAGTAATAGCATCTGAGGATATTGTGGTTGACACAGAGGAGTGTGCCCCCGGTGCAGTGTATGGAGAAGTAGCATCTGGTGAAACTGGCTGTTACAGAGGGTCACTGTGTCGTTGGAGCAGTACATGGAGCAGTGGCCTCTGGTGAAATTGTGGTTGTCACAGAGGAGCAGCGTGCCCCGGAGCAGTAGATGGAGCACTAAGTACCATCTGGTGATATTTTGGTTGTCACAGTGGTGGTGTATGTCCCAGGAGATATAAATGGAGCAGTAAGCAGCATCTGGTGAAATTTTTGTTTTCACAGAGGAGCAGCATGTTCTCGGAGATATAGATGGAGCAGTAAGCAGCATCTGGTAGAATTTTTGTCACAGAGGAGCAGCATGCCCTCAGAGCAGTGGGCCCTCGGAGCAGTGGATGGAGAAGTAAGCAGCATCTGGTGGAATTTTGGTTGTCACAGATGAGCAGCGTGTTCCAGAGCACTATATGTAGCTTTAAGTAGCATCTGGTGATATTTTTGTTGTCACAGAAGTGCAGCATGCCCCCCAGAACAGTAGATAGAGCAATAGCATTTGGTGAAATTGCGGTTGTCACAGAGGAGCAGAGCATCCCTGGAGCAGCATAAGGAGCAATAGCATCTGGTCATATTGTGGTTGACACAGAGGAGCAGCATGTCCCCAGAGCAGTAGATGGAGCAGGAAATAGCATCTGGTGAAAGTGTGGTTGTCACAGAGGAGCAACGTGCCCCTGGAGCAGTAGATGGAGGAGTGTCATGTGGTGATATTGTGGTTGTCAGAGAGGAGCAATGTTCCCCTGGAGCAGTGTATGGAGCAGTAGCATCTGGTGAAATTGTGACTGTCACAGCAGCATGCCCCAGGAGCAGTAGATGGAGCAGTGGCATCTGGTGAAATTGTGGTTATCACAGAGGAGCAGCATGCCCCCAGAACAGTAGATGGAGCAGCAGCATCTGGTGAAATTGTGGTTGTCACAGAGGAGCAGCATGCCCTGGAGCAGTCGATGGATCACTAAGCAGCATCTGGTGACATTGTGGTTGTCACATAGGAGCAGCATGCCTCCGGAGCAGAAGATGGAGTAGTAAATAGCATCTGCTGAAAGTGTGGCTGTCCTAGAGGAGCAGCTTGCCCTCAGAGCAGTAGATGGAGCACTAAGCCGCATCTGGTTATATTGTGGTTGTCACAGAGGAGCAGCATGCCCCTGGAACAGCAGATGTAGCAGTGCCATCTGGTGAGATTGTGGTTCTCACAGAGAAGTAGCATGCTTCTGAGCAGTAGATGGAGCCATGGCATCTGGTGAAATTGTAGTTGTCATAGAGGAGCAGTGTGCCCCCGGAGCAGTAGATGCAGCAGTGGCATCTGGCGAAGTTGTGGCTTCATAGAGGAGCAGCATGCCCCCAGAGTAGTAGATGGAGCAGTGGCATCTGATGAAATTGTGGTTCTTACAGATGAGGAGCCTCCCTCTGGAGCAGTAGATGGAGCAGTAGCATCAGTGCAATCCAGGTTTTTCCGCCAGAACAGCATCCCTCTGGAGCAGCTGGTGGAGCAGTAGGAATGGTACCTGTCATCATACAGGAAGAGTACATCTAGGTATTTATCCTGACACCCGGCACACATCTTTCCCTTGAAGAGAGGATGCTGTGTGTGAACCTTAATGACCTGCATTAGCCTGCTATATTTCCCAACTTGTCTTTCTGATCATAGGTGACCCACATAGTCCCCATCCTTAGTTTATGAAACTGTCCCCCTTTTTATTTATTATTATTATTTTTTAATCTAACAGGCCTTAACGTCCTAGATTTACCTCCTTAGGTTTTCCTCTGGGTTTATCATACCCCTCTACTTTTTACCTTCCTCTACACCCAACTCCATACCCCAGACCAATCCCCAGCCAACATCCCAGTGAAGCCTCAACCAAGCCCTAGCCTAACGGAAGCCTTGGCCTCAGGCGGAGTCCCAGCCTGTGGCAAGCCCTGCTTTAGCCCTAGCCCCAAGCACATAATTAGACATCTTGCATTACTGAGCTGGCCTTAACCTCATGACCTTTTCAACCTGGATGACAATCATAGTTTGCCAACCTGGCCTTCCCACCAGTCCTCAACCTTTTATTTTAACTCACATGGCCTTAACCTCTTGACTAGTATTAACATCTTGGCATCACCCAGGTGGAGTTAGCCACCTAGCTCTATTCAGGAAGGGCTTTACTTACTCAGCCACTCAGAGTTTTCAGCAACTTGGCTTTTCGACTGGTCTTAACCTCACACTTTTGCCAACTTAGATTTACCTACCTTCCCTGGCCTTACCACCTAGTTTTCTGCAGCTGTGTTCACCAGTAGCAGCTGGTGAAACTGTGGTTGTCACAGAGGAGCAGCGTTCCCCTGGAGCAGTAGATGGAGCAGTAGCATCTGGTGAAATTGTGGTTGTCACAGAGGAGCAGCGTGTCCCTGGATCAGTAGATGGAGAAGTAGCATCTGGTAAAATTGTGGTTGTCACAGAGGAACAGCATCTCTCTGGAGCATTAGATGGAGCAGTAGCATCTGTTGAAATTGTGGTTGTCACAGAGCAACAGCGTGCCTCCAGAGCAGTAGATGGAAGCAGTAGGATCTGGTAAAATTTTGGTTGTTACAGAGGAGCAGTCTGCCTCCAGAACAGTAGGTGGAGCAGTAGCATCGGGTGCAATCCTGGTTTTTTCCAGAGAAGAAGCATCCCATCGGAGCAGCTGGTGGAGCAGTAGGAGTGGTACCCATCATCGTTGTGCAGGAAGAGGGCATCCAGGTACTTGTCCTTACACCGGGCCCACATCCCTCCCTCAAACAGAGGATGCTGCATGTGAACCTTAATAACCTGCATTAGTCTGCTAGATTTCCTAATTTGTCTTTTCGATCATAGGTGACCCACATAGTCCCCCATCCTTAGTTTACGATACTGTCCCAAGTTTTATTGTTATTACTATTTTTTTTTAACCTAACAGCCTTTAAAGTTCTAGATTTATCTCCTTAGGTTTTGTCCCCTGGGTTTATCATACCTCTCCACTTTTTCCCTCCCTCTACACCCAACTCCATACCCCAGACCAATCCCCAGCCCAAATCCCAGAGAAGCCACAGCCAGGCCCTAGCCTAACTGGTGTCACACACCCGGCCTTTTCAATTGCTGGGCTTCCTGACCTGGTCTTAATCTCAGTGTCTAGCCAAATCAGATTCCCCCAGTTGCTTTAGGAACCTTCTGGCCTTACTCATTTAGTATCAATGCTTGGAACTTACGCACCTGGCTTACCTACCCTGCCTTACCCTCATGTCCTTACCAGGCTTTTCACTCTTTTTCTCTTTTCTTGCCTTCTCTTATTTCATTGAGTTGATCTTCAATCTCTGATATCCTTTCTTCTGCTTGGTCAATTTGGCTATTGAAACTTGTGTATGCTTTGGGAAGTTCTCGTGCTGTGTTTTTCAGCTCTATCAAGTCATTTATGTTCTTCTCTAGGCTGGTTATTCTAGTTAGCATTTCATCTGACATTTTTTTCAAGGTTCTTAGTTTGTTTGCATTGGGTTAGAACATGTTCTTTTAGCTCAGAGAAGTTTGTTATTACCCACTTTCTGAAGTCTGCTTCTGTCAATTTCAGACTCATTCTCCATTCAGCTTTGTTTCCTTGCTGGTGAGGAGTTGTGATCCCTTGGAGGAGGAGAGATGTTCTGGTTTTTGGTGTTTTCATCATTTTTGCACTGGTTTCTTCCCATCTTCATAGATTTATCTACCTATCATCTTTGTAGTTGGTAACTTTTGCATGAGGTCTCTGAGTGGGCGTGTTTCTTGTTGATGTTGAAAGTATTTGTTTTTCACTTTTCCTTCTAACAGGCCCCTCTGCCGCAGGACTGCTGCAGGTCCACTCCAGACCCTGCTTACCTGGGAATCACCTGCGGGCGCTGCAGAACAGTAATGGTTGCTGCTGGTTTCTTCTTCTGTTATCTTCATCCCAGAAGGGTACCTGCCAGATGTCAGCCAGAGCTCTCCTCTTGAACGTACCTCTGGATATTCGGGGGTTGTGGAGCTGCTTGAGTAGACAGCCTGTCCCTTATCAGAGCTCAAGTGCTGTGTTAGGTGTTCTGTTATTCCTTTCAGTGCTGCTGGGTAAATGCGTTTAAGTTTGCTGCAGTGGAACTTACAACTGCCTCTTTTCCCTGGTGCTCTGTCCTGGGAAGGTCAGGCTTTATTTATAAGTTTGTGATGCCCTGCCCAGCAAGGAGGCAGTCTAGTCACAGTCTGCCAGCAGAGGCATTGCTGAAAACTGTGGGCTCTGCCCAGCTGCTATGTAAATTTCCTTGCGGTTTTGTTTACAGAGGTACAGTTAGAACTGCCTCAGTAATCTGCCAGTTTCTTTATTCAGTCTATCATTGATGGACATTTGGGTTGGTTCCAAGTCTGCTACTGTGAACAGTTCCACAATAAATTTATGTGTAAATGCATCTTTAATATAAGTATTTATGATCCTTTGGGTATATACCCAGTAATGGGATGGCTGGGTCAAATGGTATTTCTACTTGTAGATCCTTGAGGAATCAACACACTGTCTTGCACAATGGTTGAACTAATTTACACTCCCACCAACTGTGTAAAAGTGTTCCTATTTTTCCACATCTTCTCCAGCATCTGTTGTCTACTGATTTTTTAATGATCGCCAATCTAAATGGCGTGAGATTGTATATAAATGTGGATTTGATTTGCATTTCTCTAAAGATTAGTGATGATGAGCTTTTTTTCATACGTTTGTTTGCTGAAGAAATATCTTCTTTTTAGAATTGTGTGTTCCCCTCTGTCACCTAGTTTTTGATAGGGTTGTTATTTTTTTGGTGTTGTTGTTTTGTTTTGTTTCGTTTTCGTAAATTTGTTTAACTTCTTTGTAGATTCTGGCTATTAGCCATTTGTCAGATGGGAAGATTGCAAAAATTTTTTCTGCTCTACTGGTTGCTGGTTCACTCCAATGATAGCTTTTTTTCGCTGTGCATGTGCTGTTTAATTTAATTAGATCCCGTTTGTTTATTTTGGCTTTTGTTGCCATTGGTTTTTTGTGGTTTGGTCATGAATTCCTTGCCCACGCCTATGTCATAAATGATTTCTTTCAGGGTTTTTATGGTCTTAGGTCTTATGTTTGAATCTTTAATAAATCTGGAGTTAATTTTTGTATTAGGTGTAAGGAAGGGATGTGATTTCAGCTTTCTGCTTATGGCTAGCTAGTTTTCACAACACATTTTTAAAAGAGGAAATCTTTTCACCATTGCTGGCTTTCATTAGGTATGTCAAAGCTCAGATGGTTGTAGATTTTTATATTTTCTATGTGAATTAAAAGGAAGGTGATCAGATGAGAGTCAGGAAGCAGTGTAGAGTTTTGACATTTCCTTAAGAAAGGGGTGAAAAACAGTTTTTAGGAATAAAATATGAATTGACTAAAGAAACGTATACAATCAGTAGGCAGCACTAACAGAACAGCTTTGTTTTGTTTTTTATAAATTTAAAATGGCCAGTATAATTTTCTGTGTTTTTCTTCATGTACACAAAGTTATGTCGGCACAGGAGTAGAATAAGTGGCTTCTTAGAATTAGGATTTTTCCATGTGAGATGGAATGAAGGCAAGAGAAGTGAGCTAAAACCACAATTTTTTTATCTTAGAAAGTATGGTTAAAATAATCAATTACGGAATCCAAGTTTTAGGCAAGGGGGAGGAGGTTAGGAGAAAAAGCTATGGGAGCACTTTGGGCCAAACAACAAATCAGATGTAAGAAATCAAAGATCAATCACTCCAGCAGAAGTTTAAAGGAGCTCCTTTCATAGGACCGAAAACTTGAATAGGGCAGGAATAACTCCCAGGTTAAATGTCCCCTTCTGCCACATCTAGGCGGATTCCATTTCTGGATCCCCTCCCCCAACAGCATGAGAGCTCGCTCTCTCTCTCTCTCCTTATCTATTTCTTTCTCCTTTTTCTCTCTCTCTCTGCCTAAATAAATTATTTTCTGCAAAACTCTTTGGGGTCCAATATTTAGTTAAAGGAGTTCACTGCACCTGATGGTGTCCTCTCCCCTATTGTTGGGTGAGTGAGTGACCAAGGGCCTGGAAGAACACAACCTTTTGGGGAACGACCTGAGCCTGTCGTCTGCAATTTGGTCACAATATGGCTGAACAGATAGGCAAAGAGTTGGTCATAAGACTGTGCCATTGCATGCTAAGGGGTTAGGATATGAGTATAAGCTCCAGAGCAGTAAGAGTCGGTAGAAATCAAGAAGTCTGGAGTCATTCAGGTGTCCCTTGGAGAGGGATCATTTCCCTAATCAAAAGTACCACGAGAAAAAGTTGAAAGACAAGAAATGTCACATTCTCTGGTTTGCTGTTGTTCAATTCCCCCTCCTTTTTTTCAGTTCTTCCTCATTATCTTCTTACCCTCCCCTGTACCAAATGTAACTTATTCCAAAACTTTCATGCAGCTTTATTTATTAATGTGTCTTCCACACCTAATAATATCTTCAGCATAGTATATGTGCAATAAATGTTCGTTAAATAAATAAAACATGTAATGTATAATTTTATAAGAAGGAATCTTAAAATCTTAGAGAAATAAATTTTCTTGAAAAAAAAATATATATATTTACACATGAAGTATATGCAAAAATACATAATAATGTAATCACATCAATCAATAAAGAAAATTTTCACAAGAAGTAGAGGGAAGGTGGGAAAGAAGAGGGATGCTAGGAATGAAAGAAGATGGAAGGTGAGGAAAGTGGAAAAGAAAAAGAGGGACAGTGGGGAAAGAGGAAAGAAGAAGAGGGATGGTGGGAGAAGAAGAAGAGGGAAGTTTGGGGAACAAGAAGAGGGAAGGTGAGGCAAGAAGAAGACGGAAGGTGGGAAATGGAAAAGAAGAAGAGAGAAGGTGGGGAAAAAGAATAGGGGAGGTGGGGAAAGTGGAAAGAAGATGGGGAAAGAAAAAGAGGGAACTTGGGGAAAGAAGAAAAGTGAAGGTGGGAGAAGAAGAGGGAAGGTGGGAGAAGATCAAGAAAGAAGGTGGGGGAAAAAGAAGAAGAAAGGTGGAGAAAGCGGAAGGGTGAGGAAATAATGGGGAAACACCAGGTACAGTGGCTCACACCTGTAATTCCAGCATTTTGTAAGGCCAAGGCAGGTGGATTTCCTGAGGTCAGGAGTTTGAGACCAGCCTGGCCAGCGTGGTGAAAACCCATCTGTACTAAAAATACAAAAATTAGTCCGGCATGGTGGCAGGCAGGTGTAATCCCAGCTGCTCTGGAAACATAGCCAGGAGAATTGCTTGAACCTGGGAAGCGGAGGTTGCAGGTTTCAGTGAGCCAAGATTGCACCATTGCACTTAAAAAAAAGAAGGTGGGGACCGAAGAAGAGGGAAGGTGCTAGAAGAAGCAAAAGAAATGCAACACCCATTCATAATTTAAAAAAAAAAATACTCAGAAAACTCAGAATAGAAGGGTGTTTACCCAACTCAATGGAAAAAATCTGCAGATTCTTGATGGTGAGAAAATAGATGCTTTCCCTCTAAGATCAGGAACAAGGAAAGGATGTCCTCTCACTACTCCTATGTGACATTACAGTAAACCTCCTACCTAATGTAAGACAAGAAAGGAAAATAAAAGGTATTCATAGTAGAAAGAAATAAATCTGTCTTTGTAGATGATATGATTTTTATGTAAAAAATACCTAAGAATAAACAAAAACCTCCTGTAATTAATAAGCAATTTTAGCAAGTCTACAGGGTAAAAGGTCAATTTCTTTCTTAACGCCAGCAAAGAACAATTGGAATTTGAAATTTAAAACATAATACCATTTGTATTTGCCTCAAAAAATAATAAAAAAATAAATATTTAGGCATAAATCTAACAAAATGTGTATAGGCTCTATGAAGTAAGCTAGCAAACCTCTGATAAAGAAATTAAAATCTAAATAAATAGAGAAATATTCCATATTCCCAGAAAATGTCAGTATTGTTCCAATGTCAATTCTTCCCAACTTTATTTGTAGATTCAATGAGATCTCAATCAAAATCTGAGGATGTCATTTTTTGGATGACAATAAATTACTTCTGAATTTTAAATGAAAAAGTAAAAGACCTAGAATAATCCATAGAACATTCAATAATGAAGTTGGAGGACTGATATTACCAGACTTCAAGACTTACAACAAAGCTACAGTAAACAAGACAGCATGGTATTGGCAAAAGAATAGACAAATAGACCAATGGAATAGAATGGAGAGCCCCAAAATAGATCCATGTAAAATACAGACAACTGATATTTGACAAAGGAGGAAAGGCAATTTAATGGAGAAAAGAGTCTTCAATATATGGTGCTAGAACAACCGGAAATACAAATAGAAAAAATGACACATGCCTTATATCTTTTATAAAAATTAACTTAAAATGGATCTTAAATTGTAAATGTAAAATGTAAAACTATAGGACATCTACTGGATAACTTGAGACTGTAGGTGACTTTGAGTTTGGTGATGATACAACACCAAAAGCATAATCCATGGGGAGGGGGTAAACTTAGCAAGCTGGACTTGATTACAATGAAAAACTTCTGCTCTGCAAAAGGCACTGTTAAGATTAAAAAAACGAAGCACAGACGGGGAGAAAATATTTGCAGAATACCTATTTGATAAAGGTCTGTTACCTAAAATACACAAGGAACTCTTCTAAAGGAAATTTAAATTTAAATTATTCAGAATTGGGTGAAAGATCTGAACAGACACCTCACCAAAGAAGATATACAGATGGTTAATAAATATATGAAAAGATGTTCAACATCATATCCTATTAGGGAATTGCAAATTAAAGCAACAATCAGATACTACCACACACATATTAGAATGGCAAAAATCCAAAACTAAGACATCATCAACTGCTGGCAAGGATATAGAACAATAGGAACTCGAATTTATTACTGGTGATAATGCAACATGGTACAACCACTTTAGAAGACAGTTAAGCAGTTTCTCACATAGCTAAACATAGATTGACTATACTATCCAGCAATCATGCTGCTAGATATTTACCCAAATCAGTGAAAATGTATGTCCACAAAAAAAATTGCATATGAATGTTTATATCAACTTTAGTTATAATTCCCAAAACTTGAAAGCAACCAAGATGCCCTCGAGTAGATAAATGGGTGTACTATGGTACATTCATACAATTGAGTATTATTCAGTGATAAAATGAATTAAGCAATCAAGCCTTGATAAGACATGGAGTAACGTTAAATGCAGATTGCTAAGTGAAAGAAACCAGTCTGAAAAGGCTACATACTACACATTCCAGCAATATGACATTTTGAAAGAGGTAAAACTATAGAAACAGTAAAAGAAAATCAGTGGATGTCATGTCATGGGTGAGGTTTGGAAGGGTCAAAGAAGGATTAATATATAGAACAGAGGGAACAATTTCAGGCAGAGAAGCTGATACTGTAATGGTGGATATGCGGCAGTATGCATTTGTCAAACCGTGGAACTGTATAACAGAAAGAGTAAACCTCAATGTAAACTGTGGACTTTAGTTAATGATAATGTCTCAATATTGGTTCATCAAATGTAATAAACATGGTAATAACAGGGGAACTGCTGAGAGGTGGGAAGTTGGAGGAGGATGATATGAGTATATAAAACTCTGTATCTGCTCAATGTATCTGTACAACTAAAATTATGCCAAAAAATAAAGGAGTGTATGTGTATTCACATATTTCCAAATTTGACTCAAGAAAAAGTAATGGAATTTGTCAACTTCTAGAAAAAAACATTTAAAAGTTGTTAATCACAGAAAAGCACACAATCAAGTTTTTTAGGCAATTGCTTTTACGGTTTTGGTATAGACTGAAAATTTGTGTGCACATCAAAATTCGTATGTTCATGTCCTGTCAATTTTATAGTATGAAGTGGTAGGCCCGTTGGGAGATAATTAGGTCATGAAGGTAGATACCTCATGAATGAGATTAGTGCCCATATAATAGAGACCCTAGAGTGCACTTTTTTTTGGGGGGGCGACAAGGTCTCATTCTGTCACTTGGGCTGGAGTGCAGTGGCATAATTTTGGCTCACTGCAACTTCAACCTCAAGGGCTTAGGTGATCTTTTCGCTTTAGCCTCCTGACTAACTGGGACTACAGGTGTGGGCCACCATGTGCAGGTAATTTTTGTGAGTTTTTTTTCGTAGAGATTGGATTTTGCCTGTTGCCCAGGCTGGTCTTGAACTCTTGGGTTCAGACAATACACTTGCCTCGGCCTCCCAAAGTGCTAGTAATAGAGGCATGAGCCACTGTGCTTTAGATCCCTCATCTCTTTTGCCATGTGATGATGAATGAGAAGATGAGGTCTATGAGTCATGAAGTGACCCCTCACGCAACACCAAATCTACCTTCATCTTAGACGTCTCAAACTCCAGAATTATGGGAAATAAATTTTTTGTTGTTTATATGACACCCAGTCTATGGTATTGTTAAAGCATCCCAGACTAAGACAAGCTTTCAAGGAACAGACATTTCCTATGCTATACAATCTCTACAGAGCATAGGAACTGATGGAATGTTTCCCAGTTAACTCAGGTCTTTAAAAAAAAAAAAAAAAAAAAAAAGGTCTCTTTGCAGATTGCATCAACAGCTGACACTGCTTCCTAATGATGTACGTATCTCTCACATAGCTGGTCTCTAGAAGTTGTTTTAAATACAGTCATTAAATTAAAAATCCTCATTAATCAGGATTCTTGAGGGGTGAAGATGAGCCTCAATTATGAAATTTGGATTTTGTATGAAAATATCTCTGTATACTTGTCCTGCCCTGGGTCTTTACCTGTTGTATTTCCCTACACGAGCAAAATTCCCAGAAGGATCCAGAGTGTACAAAACACCACATAGTCCAAGCCTAAAAAAGACCATTCTTCTGAATTCCTTGGCCTTCATAGGCAAGGAAACCAAAGAACTGGCAGGACTACTAGATTTTACGCCCCATCCACATGCTTGTACTGTAGATTATCCACAAGAGTAGGGGCTGGTGCTGGACAGGAAGCTGTATTAGGGGACAGATTATTGCTATCAGCAATACAGAGAAAACAGACATTCAGGAAGGGGACAGGGAGGTGATGACTGGAAGAGCAAGTTCCTGGATCTCCTCTGGCCTGGGCTTCTTAATGTGCTGGGGTAGTGTTCCCCAACCTTTTTGGCACCAGGGCACTGGTTTCGTGGAAGACGGAAGGGGCGGGTGGCGGGTTTGGGGGTGGTTTCGGGATGAAATTCTTCCACCTCAGATTATTAAGCAGGAGTTAGCGTCTCATAGGGAGCATGCAACCTAGAGTCTTCATGTGTACAGTTCATAGTAGGGTTCTTGCTCCTTTGAGAATTTAATGTGGCAGCTGTTCTGACAGGCAGAGCTCAGTCAGAAATGCTCCATCTCCCCCTGCTCACCTGGTGAGTTCACCTCCTGTAGTTGAGGGCCCTTGTCCTGGGGCATGGATGCAGCAGTCTTCAGCTGTATTTTTTCCTTCCTGGCAGACTTTTCATAGGTGCCAAGCTATGTCAGTAGGGCTCAATCTCATGTCTCTCTGAAGTGCCAGAACACCACTAGGGACAAAAAAAAAAAAACAACAACCAGAGCTTGATTAGTGGTCACAACCAGGGTCCAGGGTACCTAAAACACAATAGGGACATCTGTCCCTTCAGAGACTTGTTCAAAATTGAAGAAGCTCAAGTTTATTGTAAGGCACTTGCCAGTGTCGTCTGTTTCTAGGAGTCACTGGAACCACCGCCCTTGGGAACAGGGGCAGCCAGAAGAGTTTTGGAGAGGAGATTTGAACCATAAAAGAGCATAATTACAAAGCAATTTTTGGGAAAAAGAGGAGATAATGGATTAGAGGGCCCTGGAGCTCAGAACTAAAGGCAGAGTGGGAGGAATCAACTTATGGTGAGATAATAAACTGCAGTCTCTTGAGAATAGAACCCAAATTGCCTTACACGTGCTGAGACCACCCTTATATTCTCTGTAACTCCTTAACCTTCCCTGTGTCCCTGAACTCATCTCTATTTTAATTTCCATTTCCTGCAGTAGAATTCATTAGTTTTACGCTTGCAAAATAGTCAGACAGTTGTCTGTGGGGTCATCATGACTGCCTTTGAACAGAGTTCACCACCCTCACCAGGGACAATGTAGCTGTATTCAGTGAGGGCCACAGAGATTTACTTACCAAGCAGCACCTCACTCATGCTGGCTATCTCTAGCAGAGCAGCACATTTTTGTTCCTACACCCAGGTTGGCACTTTAAAGTTGGATTATGGACCACCCCAGCTCCATAACACTTCCCCTGATTGAACTCAAATGCCCAAATTCATATCAGACATCATATTAGATATCACAATTTGGCGGCCCTGCCAGAAACTAAGAGACTTGTAGATACTTACGGAATGTTAACTTCATGCTGCTAGGCATCAATCCCTTACATGTCGATTATGCTTTTTATCCTCAGTAAAGTGGTGGAGCCAGGATTTGTATTCAGATATTCTGACATGTAAACACTACACTGCACTGCCTGGTGTCCTGCTCACTGCCAACGGGGTGCCTTTACCTCTCCAGACATTTGAATCTGCTGTGATCTTTTCTTCCTTACCTCTTTTTGATTTGCAATGGGAATGCTCCAAAGAGGAATTATTATTGTCCAGGGAAGCAAGCTCAGCATTTGCGAGTTAGAGGGTTCTGACAGCTACTTAGTGGCAGCATTAGGACTATAGCTACTGGAAGCAAGGTGACAACTAATTCCTCCGTGAATTATCTCTGAAAATGGGGAAAGCAGTTCATGGGTCAGCCACTGTTAAAGTACCTTTACAGAGTATAGGACACATAAGTAGTTCTCTATTGGACATAATAAAGAAGAAAATGTTTTTATTTTTAAGATGTTTGCAATTCAATTATAGATATTATATATATGCATATATATGTATACACACACACACACACACACACACACACACACACACTGCCTTAAAATAACTTCTAAGCCGTATACAGGTAAGTTCATAAGAAAAACACACAGTACAGAAGCTCAAGGCATTACAGACCGAAGAATTAGAGTATTAATGTGTTTAAAAGAATTGCCCCTTAGAAACTACTTTGGAGTAATGTTTTGGAAGAGGGTGAACTTATGGGGGTGGGGGTGGAGTGGGGCAGAGCAGATGTGGCAGGAAGTGCATCAAATGTAGAGGAATGGCGTATGCAAAGGAATTAGGCTTTTTGTCCCTCTTTTCATAATTGTAAGGCCCATTTTGATGGTCTGAGCTTGTCTTAAGGGAGCATATTTCCAGAATAGATATTTCCTCAACTACCTCTAATCGAAGCAAGTTCAAAATGACTCCGCTTCAATATTATGATTCTAAACAAGCTAAGACCTATTTGGGAGGTTTATGAATTCTGGCACAGCCTCAACTGAGAAGTCCCTTGAGAGACTTGCTCAAAATTGAGCAAGCTCAAGTTTACTTTAAGGCACTTATCAGGGATAAAGAAAAATTCGTATCAGTGTACAAAAATCACAAGCATTCATATATACCAATAACAGACAGAGAGCCAAAACATGAGTGAACTCTCATTCACGATTGCTACACAGAGAATAAAATACCTAGCAATACAAGTAACAAAGGACATGAAGGATCTCTTCAAGGACAACTACAAAGCACTGCTCAAGGAAATAAGAGAGGACACAAACAGATGGAAAAACATTCCATGCTCAAAGTTAGGAAAAATCAATATCGTGAAAATGGCCATACTACCCAAAGTAATTCATAAATTCAATGCTATCCACATCAAGCTACCATTGACCTTCTTCACAGAAATGGAAAAAATCACCTTAAACTTAATATGGAACGAAAAAAGGGCCCACATAGCCAAGACAATCGTAATAACTGGTACCAAAACAGAGATATAGACCAATGGAACAGAGCAGAGTCCTCGGAAGTAATGCCACACATCTACAACCATCTGATCTTTGACAAATCTGACAAAAAAATGCAAAGGGGAACGGATTCCCTGTTTGATAAATTGTGTTTGGAAAACTGGCTAGCCATGTGCAAAAAGCTGAAACTGGACCCCTTCCCTATACCTTATACAAAAATTAACTCCAGATGGATTAAAGATTTAAACATAAGACCTAAGACCATGAAAACTCTAGAAGAAAACCTAGGCCATACCATTGAGAACATAGGAATAGGCAAGGACTTCATGACTAAAGCACCAAAAGCAATGGTAATAGAAGTCAAAGTAGACAAATGGGATCTAATTAAACTTAAGAGCTTCTGCAGAGCAAAAGAAACAATCAATAGAGTCAACTGGAAAAAAATTTTCCAAGCTACCCATCTGACAATGGGCTAGTATCCAGAATCTACAATGAACTAAAACAAAT
Organism: Sapajus apella; assembly: GCF_009761245.1. Classification (NCBI taxonomy): domain Eukaryota; kingdom Metazoa; phylum Chordata; class Mammalia; order Primates; family Cebidae; genus Sapajus; species Sapajus apella. The sequence goes on along the minus strand of NW_022437111.1, from coordinate 1,793,097 downwards.
TTACAGGAAAAACAACAACCCCATCAAAAAGTGGGCGAAGGATGTGAAGAGACACATTTCAAAAGAAGACATTTATGAGGCCAACATATTAAAAAATGCTCATCACTGGTCATTAGAGAAATGGAAATCAAAACCACCTTGAGATACCATCTCACATCAGTTTGAATGGCAATCATTAAAAAATCTGGAGACAACAGATGCTGGAGAGGATATGGAGACATAGGAACACTTTTACACTGTTAGTGGGAGTGTAAATTAGTTCAACCATTGTGGAAGACAGTGTGGCAATTCCTCAAGGATACAGAAATAAAAATACCATTTGACCTAGTAATCCCATAACTGGGTATATACCCAAAGGATTATAAATCATTCCATTATAAAGACACATGCATATGTATGGTCATTGCGGCACTGTTTACAATAGCAAAGACCTGGAACCAACCCAAATGCCCATCAATGATAGACTGCATAAAGAAAACGTGGCACATATACATCATGGAATACTATGCAGCTATAAGAAAGGATGAGTTCATATCTTTTGCAGGGATATGGATCAATCTGGAAACCATCATTTTCAGCAAAGTGACACCAGAACAGAAAACCAAACAGTGCATGTTCTCACTGAATAATGAGAACACATGGACACATGGAGGGGAACATCACACACTGGGGTTGGTTAAGGAGTGCGGACTAGGGGAGGGATAGCAGGGGTGGGGAGATTGGGGATGGATAACATTAGGAGAAATACCTAATGTAGGTGATGGGGGGATGAAGGCAGCAAACCACCATTGCATGTGTACACCTATGCCACAATCCTGCTAGATTTGCACATGTACCCCAGAACTTAAAGTATATATATATATAATATATATATAAGATTCCTGTCACACAATAGGGAAAATCTACAGCCAACAAAAGGGCCTCCAAAAGTAGGTGATGGAACCATTTAGCAAAGCATTCTCCTGCAGAACCCGGCACTATTTGCTGTTTCAATTCTCTATTTCTTTCTAATCAGGTCCAGAGTCGAACTAATGATTCCATCCTTTGTTTTTTGGAGACAGGCTGTGAAGTTGGAAAAGTCAGGTGCTTTAAGCACATAGGCAGCATGACGGTGGCACTTCAAAACAAAAGTTTTGTGAATCATGGGTATCTCCTCTGGAAAACGTGGAGGTACCTGGTCAGTCTCTGGTACCCTCTTCTTGACCAGGTCTACCTGCAGAATGCAGCTGCAGCAGATATAGACTGGGTCCATTAGTGCTCACAACAGAGGAACTGCTGCTCTGTGAATTGTGTGGGCTCTGTTACAGTGTTCAAAGAAGCCAATGTGATATTAGGTAGATTTCAGACCTTTGTCTTCATGTCACATTTGATAGCCATCCCTCATGCCAACTGACTCCTAGAAACAGATGCCAGAGGAGGCTTTCTAGGAGAATTTGGGTTTTTGTTCTCCTGACTTTCTTCCCTGGAATGTTGGCTCTCCTAATTAGGCACTAGACTTGTAGAGAACTTGGCCAACTTTAGGGAAACTGAGGCAAGGTCCGATTATTTTTGTTTCATCCTCTTGAACTTCTCAAAACTTAGAATGTGCAGAAGCCCTTGATGTGTATTTTCCTGCCCAGATCTAGGCCTTTGGTCTCTGCAGGTCCCTGTATGTAGTCCATTTCTGAGATGCAGGTGATTGAAATTCAGAGGTCTGTTCTGTCTGTGGAGCTGCAGGCAAGGTGCTTCCTTGCCTCCTGCTTGATTAACTTTGGAATGGGGAGTCAGCATGGTAGGTTGAGCCTTAGAAAGTCTGAAGGTGTAGAATAAATAGATGTTGTGGTTCCAGGTTTCTAAGTGACATCTGAGATTCCTGCCCCTGCCTTGGTATTAGGCCTCAATGCTTGTCTTTCAGCTCTCACTGAGCATCCTCAAGCAGCACTATAGTTTGCCCAAAAGTTGAGAGAGTTGAGCAGGAACGCTGGCACATTGGGAGCAGGAGAGCTAAAGGAGCCAGCCATTCTTGCATGAAGAATGTCAAGGATTGCCTCCCAAGCATGGTTTCTGGTTGGGAGCTCCTTTTCCGGTAGATGAAGAAATCCCTGTTAAAATTTCATGTCTACAGGAGCTGGAAATGTGAGCTATTTCACTAAAGGGCCTAGAGTTGGCTAGGTTCAAAGTTCATGGCATCTGCTAAATCCAAGTCTTCCTCGATAGAATCAGCAGACTCTGGGTCCCTTATGGAGCTTAAGGAGCCAGGAATGAAACTCTGAAATCTATCCATGATAGGCAATGTGTCAGGGAAGGCCCAGATACGTGGGCTGGGTTTCTATGCTTGGATCCATTTATCATTTCCACTTTTCAAAAGGGATGGAACTATGGAGAAGCAGCAGCAGCATTCATTCCATAAGAACTCAGGCACTATTACTCTATGTATCATTACTGAGCATTTATAATAAATGAAGAAGTCATATGAGGAGCAATAAATGAAGAAGTCAAATGAAGAATTCTCATCCTAGATCACCTAGAGCAAGGTGTATAAGGAATCTCAAAACAAAATTCCTGGGAATATGACCAGAAAGCTATTACTCAGCATTCATTCAACATGTACTTAACTAAGCAGAGGCCTGTGCCAAACACTGGTGTGACTTATTCTTGATTCAGGATCTAAGAAAGAATCACACTCTTGAAAGCAAGCTGTATTAGGGGGACTTCTCCAGCCCATCAAGTTTAGGAATGTTATTATCATGTGTCTTAGGAGATAGGTGGCAGGACTCTCTTTGGGAAACTCTCAAGTACTATAGTTTCCTCAGGACACATATCTATTTCATGGGCTAATATAACAGCACAAAGAGGCCACTGGAACTCAAATTACATATTAAACTGACATTTCAGATATGCTTTATAGGCACTTTTGTGGAGTGTTCCACCAAGGGTTTTGGTTGATTTCTTTTCCTTCCCCAGGTGATGAAGTGTTTGTTTTTACCTCTACTTCAGCAACACTGGATTTCTGCTTGAGTCTGGGGGATAGTGTTTCCTATAATTCCTTCATTCCTTCCTTACATGCAATGGAATTTTGCCTGAGCCTTAGAGGTAAGAGCTCACTGCCCTGCTGTAGCAGCTTAAGGCTAAAGGGGAAGTGGGGACTTTGTCTATGTCACCCAGTAGCAGACTATCACTTCATGCTTACCTGTACCACGAAGGTCTCTTCATGTCTCTTGCCTTGCTTCCAATCTTGTTTTGTTTTGAGACAGGGTCTCACTCTGTTGACCTAGCTGCAGTACAGTGGTACAGTCTCAGCTCACTGCAACCTCTGCCTTCTGGACTTGAGTGATCTTCCTGCCTCAGCCTGCTGAGTAGCTGTGACTAAAGGTGCATGCCACCATGTCCAGCTAATTTTTGTATTTTTAGTAGAGGTGGGGTTTCACCATGTTGGCCAGGCCTGGCCTCGAACACCTGAGCTCAAGTGATCCGCCTGCCTTGGCTTCCCAAAGTGTTGGGATTACAGGAGCAAGGCACTGTGCCTGGCCCGATCTCTCAACCTTTCTTGTGAGCATTTGGTAGAGGTCCAACTTCTTATGTCTGAGGCTCTCAGATACTCTAAATAGGCATGCTAGCCCATACCTGGCCTTTAAGAATTTGCTAAAATTATTTAAAATTTCTTCTTACCTAGCCACTTTTCCCTTGTGCTCTAATATAGATGAAATACTTCATTTCACAGATATAGAATCCTATCCCAGTTTACATGGTTGGTTTGAGTCTTCAGCTATCTAATGGGCTGAAGAAAAATTATTGTTCTAGATTATCTGGAATTTTGTTTGCTAAATTGGGGGCAACACTCACATAATTTTTCTACATTTCTTCTTCAATTATATATACAAATATAGGAGTTTTGAATAGAATTTTACTAAAGTTAACTTTGGAGATTGTACAACATTATACAATTTGGTATTTACATCCAGAAATACTGGTATTTTCACTCATTTTTACAAAGAGTATCTTCCAGATTCTTTATGATATGGAGGCATGATTTGTTAACTGATTTTAACTTAAATTCCATATTGTTTTAAACACAAATTGAAGTGGCTTCTGGTATTGAAACATATTTAAAGGAAAACAGGGAAATTAAAAATTATTAGGTTAGAATAAATAATCAGAAAGGTACCTAGGTTTATAACAAAAATTAAACATTATATTTAGCTCTGAGATTCCCAGGAGAAAGGACAAAAAGGGAAACAGTACATCATGTAGTTCTCATAGTTGAATAGAAAGAATGCATTTTTTGTATGTAGTTCCTTTTAGAAATAACAAAATAGAAAATGAGTTCAACCATTGTTTTATAGAAGATAGGGAAATTTCCCTCAATTTAGCATTTCTTTTCCTCACATTAATAAAGTCTGCACATTAATAGGAAATAGGAATTTCAGATAATAAATATGAAAAGTTGAAATAATCCCGACAAATTTTTCAAATCAATTATTGAAAATCTTTAGTTAGAAAAAAAACCCTTTACTTGGAAAACAGCAGAAACAAAAGAAAAGTCATACTTCATGTAAACGACAGAACACTATGCTAGTTTAGTTCTATAATAAAATTCACAGAAATCTGTGTGTGTGGCCAAGAATGAGGATACAGAGAAAAGAAAAAGAAAATTCAGAGAGAGGTAGAATATAACCCTTTGCAAGTCTTGTCTGGAGAAGAACCTCTGGAAAATAATAAGTTACGATGGCCCTAGTCTACCAGCATGTCAGAGGCAGAACCAATGTAATCTCCTAAAATACGAGATTTGTGTCATTCTTAGGATAATTCACTAAGGCGGTTTGGTTCCGCCAATGAATAAAGTTTCTAATTCTACAATAAGCTCATCCTTCAGAACATCAGTCTCATCTCCAGATTCTTCCCCAAGCTTCTTCCACCAGGGTGCTTGTATGTGCTTCAGGGTAGTGAGATGGGCCTGCTTGGCCTTTGTTGCCACAGGCCTGGATCTACTTAGGAAGAGCTCAGGTTCTTTCCCTTCTGCCTCCTTCAGACTTGGTGCCTCTGTAGTAGACAGAAAATAAACAGATGAGCCAAAGAGTCCTAAGCCAAGCAGGTAGAAACCTGGAAGCTACAGAGCTGTAACTCTGCTATAGGACGCAGAAACAGCATTCCAACTCTGAATGTATCACCACTGCTAACTGTGGATGCTTTTTGACTATTCAAAAGTTATAGCTGTGGCTGGTGGCAATATCACCACCCCCGGCTACTTTTGTGTTTTTTGCTTTTTTTTTTTGAGACAGTCTCATTCTGTTGCCTAAGTTGGAGTACAATAGCATGACCACAGTTCACTGTAGCCTCAACCTCCTGGGCTGAAGTGATTCTCCCACCACACTTTCCTAAGTAGTTGGGACTATGCCACCATACCCAGGTAATGTTTTTTCTTTTTTGTAGAAATGGGATCTCACTATGCTGCCCAGGCTGGTCTCAAACCCCTGGACTCAAGCAATTCTTTGCCTCAGCTTCCCAAAGTGTTGGGATTATGTCCGTGAGTCACCATATTTGGCTCATTTCTGGTTTTGTTTGTTTATTTGCTTGTTTTGGGACAGAGTTTTGCTCTTGTTGCCCAGGCTGGAGTACAGTGGCATGATCTTGGTTCACTGCAAACTCTGCCTCCAGGGTTCGAGCGATTCTCCTGCCTCCGCCTCCTGAGTAGCTTGGATTACAGGCGTGTGCCACCATGCCCAGCTAATTTTGTATTTTTAGTAGAGACGGGGTTTCACCATGTTGGCCAGACTGGTTTCAAACCCCTAACCTCAGATGATTTGCCTGCCTTGGCCTCTTAAAATGTTGGGATTACTGGCATGAGCCACAGCACCTGGCCATTTCTGTGTTATAAAATAAGATGTAGATTTTTGTAAGATGGTTTATTTTAAGAACAGAAGCTTTAATAGTGGAACCTCAGTCTATAGATGAGAGGCTCGGTTTCAGCCATTTATCCAATTTAAAAATATAGAATTCATAAGTAGTGGCCATTAAATAGAAAACAGTTGTCCTTTCTGTCCACATACACTAAAGAAATCCAAGAGGCTGACTGAAACACAGGGGCCTCATGGATGGGGTCTCTCATTAAATTGATCAGTGGTTGTGAGACACAGATAAATTAATTTTTGTAAAAGTACCTCATTAAAAATTATAGGTCAGGCATGGTTGCTCACAACTGTAATCCCAGCACTTTGGGAGGCTGAGGCAGGTGGATCACGAGGTAAAGGGATCGAGACCATCTTGGCCAACATGGTGAAATCCATATCTACTAACAATACAAAATTAGCCAGGCATGGTGGCACACGCCTACTACATGTAGTCCCAGCTATTTGGGAGGCTGAGGCAGGAGAATCACTTGAAGATGGGAGGTGGAGGTTGCACTGAGCCAAGATCATGCCACTGCACTCCAGCCTGGCAACACAGCGAAACTCCATCTGAGAAAAAAAAAAACTTATAAAATGCTCTACAAGTGAATGGCACTGTAACTATTGTCGTCATCTACTTTTAAAATATGATGAAAAGCTTTCAGATTACATAGTAAATAGGGCTCAGCATCTGAAATTAATAACTTTGTCCTGATACATATAAATGATGGCAAGGCCTGGGGATGCAGGCAACAAGGAGGTTATAAAATTGGCATCATTTGAAAACACTGTTTGCTGGTCTGATTTTTGTAGGAATTTCCTGAGGTTAGAGGATGAGCTAAAGATGCTTACTAACTGTTCCCTTCTGAAGGTTTTGGATGTCACAAACCTTGCATAGGTTGTTCTTTTTCAAGAACAAAAGTAAAATAAGCACATACTCATTAGCTGTTCAATGTTGGTGCTGATTTGTGCCATCAAAGCTTCTCTGTGCTGCTGGGCTCGCTCTTCTAGGGCCCTGCCCATAAAATAGTGTTGCAGTCGTTCTTGAGCTTGGGCATGGAGCTCCCTACTGACCACATCTGGCATTGGAGAGCCCTGGAAACACAGGACGGAAAAACTTGTCACAAAGAGGACATAGGTTATCAAAGTACCCAACCACTTAGTAGAGATTTTAGAATGCTTATCTGTCTTTCATTTTATCAATTGAATCTCATTATTGATGTTTACCCTGTATTCCTGTACAAGTAATAAATAGTCTCTTAAAAGTTTTAGATAAAAAATAATGGTGGAGAAGTTTTTTTGTTTTGTTTTGTATGCACCCATACTTTACTTTCTCAGACACTGTGGAATTATGGGAGAAGAGATAAGATTGAGAGATTACAGTGAAAAAGTACAAATGCTTTGGTAAAGACTGGCCTGGAGCCAGGCGTGTTGGCTCATGCCTATAATCCCAGCACTTTGGGAGGCCAAGCTGGGTGGATTACCTGAGGTCAGGAGTTCAAGACCGGCCTGGCCAACATGGTGAAACCCTGTCTTTACAAAAATCAGCCAGGCATGATGACAGGTGCCTGTAATTCCAGCTACTTGGGAGGCTAAGGCGGAAGAATTACCTGAACCCAGGAGATGGAGGTTGCAGTGAGCCAATAATCTCGCCATTGCACTCCAGCATGGGTGACAGAGCAAGACTCTGTCTCAAAAAATAAAAAAATAAAAGACACTTGGCTGGAACAAGTGTAACAAAGCCAATTCCTTTGTTTTAGACCCCATCTGAAAGACTGTCTTCTTATCCTATTCTTGCTCTCAAACTTATCGAAGTCATATGTTATAATTGCTTCTGGATTCACAGAACGAGGGATAAAATCATCCAAAGGACCATATTCTTTTGGCTAGTCAGCTAATTTAAGAGGAATTTAACTAATTAGTTTGGGCAAGGATGAAATAATCTTAACTTTGGAGCTGATAAAGATTCTGACACCACAACTTTCTCAGATATTCCTGTTTGTGATCCTTTAAACAACCCTGTTCCACTAAAACCTTACTTCTCAGCCACAGGCTCTTAAACCGCTGCACTAGAGTATGGCTAAAGAAGCACTTAAAAAAAAAAGAAAAACAGGAGCATGCATCAGAACTACATATAGTGTATTTAAAAAAGAGAGATCAAAGACTGAAACATAAGAGCTAAAACTGTAAAACTCCTAGAAGAAAACACAGGAAGACATCATGACATTGGTTTTGGTGATGATTTCTTCATATCACACCAAAGAACAGGAAACAAATAAACAAAAAACAGAAAAATGAACTTCACCAAAATTAAAAACTTTTGTGTGCCAAAGACTACTATTAAGAAAGTAAACTGGCAGTCCACAGAATGGCATAAAATATTTGCAAATCATATATCTGATAAGGGATTAATCTCCATAATACATAAAGAACTCCTAAAACAACAAAAAACAACCTAATTAAAAAATGAACAAAATATAACCCTGTAGAAAAAAAAAATTAAAAGACTTAAATAGACATTTCTGCAAAAAAGATAAAGAAAAGGCCATAAACAAATGAAAAGATGCTCACAATCACTAACCAGAGAAAATGCAAGTTCAAACCATAAGATACCACTTCATATCTATTAGCTACTATCAAAAACAACAACTACAATGAAAATAACTAGTGTCGATAAGGATGTGGACAAAATGGAACCCTGTGTGCGACTGCTGATGGAAATGCAAAGTGGTATTGCCACTATAGAATACAGTACGGCAGTTCCTCAAAATTAAAAAAAAAAATAATTAGCATACAATCTAGCATTTTCATTTCTGGATACATACCCAAAATAAAAAACAAGGATACAGATATTTGTACACACATGCTCATAGTAGCATTATTTACAATATCCAAAGGGTGGAAGGAAGCCAAGTTTTCACTGACAGATTAATGGATAATCAAAATGTAGTATATATAATGGAATTATTATTCAGCCTTTAAAAAGTAGGAAATTCTGACAAATACTAAAATATGAACCTTGAAGACATTATACCAAGTGAAACAACCAAGTATGATTCCTCTCATGAGGTACGTAGATTAGGCAAATTCATAGAAATAGAAAGTAGAATGGTGGTTGCCAGGAGCTGGGTCGTGGCAGAATGGTGAGGTAGTGTTCAATGGATGCAGGGTTTCAATTATGCAAGATGAAAAAAATTCTGAAGACGGATGGCAGTGATGGTTGCACAAACAATATGAATGTACTTAATGCCACCAAACTGTACATTTAAACATAGTTAAAATGGTAATTTTCACATTTTACCTATTTTACCACAGTGAAAATAAATAAATTTTTAAAATATAGATACATGATACCACACAAAACTTACCATATCAGAATTTCTTGGGATGTGGGGGCTTTGGTATTTAATTGTTATAAAGGTGATGAAATTTGTAAATGGTTAAAATTGTTAAAAGCAATATAGTCCTTTCTACAGAGCTTAGGAACTGATTATCTATTTGTTGGAAAGGAGGCACGCTTCTGTCTTCATTCTATCTCTGCTCACAGAAAAAAAGTTTTCAGTGTGGTTCTGCCTCTCTTTAATTCAGTTCTGGTGCTTGACTAAGGCAGGAGTTGCTAATATGATTGATTGTCACTCAGAAGATTCATTTGCCATGTTTTATTGGTGGCCAGGGTGATTATTTTTAAAAGCTCAGGACCCCCAAATTTTTTTTAAGCATTTAGGTTAAAACAATTTTTTAAAAAATACAGCTTTATTGAGGTAAAAATAACATACACTAAATGACAAATATTGAAAGGGTACAGTTTGCTAAGCTTTGAAATACACATACATCTGTGAAACCATCATCACAATCAAGATAATGAACATTCATCACTACCAAGTTTCCTTGTGCCCTTTTGTAAACCCTTATCCTCACCCTTCACATCCGCTTATCCCGAAGCAACTACTTATCTCTTTAATGCTACTATAGTTTATATTTTTAGAGTTTACATAAAAGGAATTATAAAGAATATATTCTACTCTGTCTTCTTTCATTTTGCATAATTATTTTGAGATTCATCCATGTGTGTTTTTTTTTTTCCTTTTTCTTTTTCAAATTGTTTTGAGACAGGGTCTCATTCTGTCACCCAGGCTAGAGTGCAGTAATGCCATCACTGCTCACTGCGGCCTCAAATTTCTGGGCTCAAGTGATCACCTGCCTCAGCTTCTCAAAGTGCTTGAATTACATGCATGAGCCACCATGTCCAGCCAGAGATTCATCCATGTGGTTTAGAGTATCAATTTATTCCTTTATACATGCTGAATAGTACTCCATGGTTCTAGTTTTTTGGCCATGAGCATTCATGTACAAGTGTCTGTATGGACATGCATTATTTTTCTCTGTGGTAAATATCTAGGAGTGGAATGGCTGAATCATATGATAGATACATGTTTAATTTTTATTTTATTTTTTTTTTGAGATGGAGTTTTGCTCTTGTTACCCAGGCTGGGGTGCAATGGCGCGATCTCGGATCACGGCAACGTCTGCCTCCTGGGTTCAGGCAATTCTCCTGCCTCAGCCTCCCGAGTAGCGGGGACTACAGGCGCGCGCCACCGTGCCCAGCTAATTTTTGTATTTTTAGTAGAGACGGGGTTTCACCTTGTTGACCAAGACGGTCTCGATTTCTTGACCTCGTGATCCACCCACCTCGGCCTCCCAAAGTGCTGAGATTGTAGGCGTGAGCCACCGCGCCCCGCCTACATGTTTAATTTTTAAAGAAACTGTCAAACTGTCTTCCAAAGTAGTTGTACTATTTTACATTCCAACAAGAGATGATTCTGCCACATGCTTGCTAACCTTTGACATGTTCCATTTTATAAATTCTAACAGATATGAAGTATCTGACTGTGGGTTTTTTTTGAAAAATTTTAAATTTTTATTAAGAAAATGGGGTTGTTGCCCAGGCTGATCTCAAACTGCTAGGCTGCAGCAATCCTCCTGCCTTGGCCTCCTAAAGTGTTGGGATTACAGGTATGACCCACTGTGCTGGGCCCTTATTGTGGTTTTAATATGCATTTTTCTTAGTGACTAATGATGCATTTTAATATGCATTTTCCTTAGGGACTAATGCATGTGTTTATTTGCTATCTGTCTATCTTTGGGTGAAGTTTCTGTTCAAAGCTTTTGTCCATTAAAACAAAAACAACTAGTTCATATGTTTTCTTATTGTTGAGTTTTGAGAGTTCTTTCTATATTATGGATATAGGAACTTTATCAGATATATGCTTGGCAATGATATTCTCCCAATCTGTTCCTTGTTTCTTTAACTCTCTTAACAGTATCTTCTGAAGAGAAGTTTTAAATTTTGATAAAATCAATTATCAAATTTTCCTTTTTGAATCATGCTTCTGGTATTGTAGTCAAGAAAAGTCACAGTATTTCTCCAATGCTTCCTTCTAGCAGTTTTATAGTTTTAAGTTTTGCATTTAGGCCTATGATCCACTTTGAGTTAAATTTTGTATATGAAGTTGTGTATGGCTTCAAGTTCAATTTTTTTTTAATATATGGATAGCCAATTGCTCCAGTTTCTCTACTGCAGTAACTATGCATCTTTATCAATTGGTTGTGTATATATGTGCATTTATTTCTGGATTCAAGTCTGTTCCACCGATCTATTTTTGTATCTTTGTATCAATATCAAAATGTTTTGATTTTATAGCTTTATTATAAATGCTATACCTTTATAATTGCAATCAGGTAATGTTAGCCCTCCAACTGTTCTTTTTTGCAGTTACTTAGCTATTCTATTCTAGGTCCTTTGAATTTCTATATGAATTTTAGAATCAGTGTGTCAATTTCTACAAGAAAATCTGATGGGATTATGATTGTGTTGAATGACATTCTGTTTTGTTCCTAATCTCAGAGGAGAAACATTCAGTCTTTTGTTATTGAACATGATGTCAGTTGTAGGTATTTCATGGATACCTTTCATGGGGTGAGAAAGTTTCCTCCAGATTCCTAGTTTGTTAAGATTTGGTTCTTGGGGTGTGTGGGGTGTCAGTACTAGATGTTGTATTTTGTCAAGTTCTTTTTCTGCATTTATTGATGTAATAAGCTTTCTTAGTGTGAGTCTGTTAATATGGTAAATTATAATAAGTGATTTTTGAAGATTAAACTAGCCCTGTATTCCTGAGATAATCTTTACTTGTTCATGATATATTAACCTTTCAATATGTTGTTAGATTCAATTTGCTTAGTAACTATTTTGAGATTCATCCATGTTACTGAATGTTTTAATGTTTAGAATTTTGAAATATATGGTCATTAGGAATATTGTTCTGAAATTCTTTGCTTGTAAGGCCTCTGGTTATGATGTCAGGGTATTGCTGGTTTTATAAAATGAGTTGGGAAGTATTTCCTCTTCTTCCATTTTATATGGAATTGGCATTATTTCCTTCTTAAATTTATCAATGAGGTAATCCAGCCATGTAAGTTTTCTTGTGAAGAGGTTTTTTAGCTACAATTTAGTAGACATATAGATATATGAGGTTATTCATTTTATATCTTCTCAGGTGCGCTTTGGTAATTTGTCTTTTGAGGAATTTGTCTATTTCATAAAATTTGTTGTATTGATTAAGGTATTAATATTCCCTTATTCTTTAATATTTGTAGAGTCTATTTTGATGTCACTTCTCATACCGCCTAATGTTGGTAATTTGTATCTTCTTTTTCCTGATCAATCTGGCTGTAGTTTTATAAGTTTTATTGATCTTCTCAATCAGCTTCATTGATTTTTCTCTATTGCTTTTGTTTCCTAGTTTATTGATTTCCCTTTGATCTTTATTTCCTTTCTTCTGCTTACTTAGAGTTTAATTTGCTCCTTTTCTAGTTTCTTAAGTTATAAGCTGAGGTTTTTTTTGTTTTGTTTTGTTTTTTTTCAATGAGAAAGGAGGATCTGTGTATATTTTTGCTTGGTTTTGTTTGTTTCTTTAACAAGACAGTCTTGCTATGTTGCCCAAGCTGGAGTACAGTGGCTATTCACAGGCACAGTAATGGACTGCTATAGCCTTAAAATCCTGGGCTCACATAATCCTCCTGCCTCAGCCTCCCAAGTAGCTGGCACATGCCACTGTGCCCAGCTCTCTGGGGTCTTTGAGACTTTCCTTCTTTTTAAAATATAGGTGTTTAATGATAAAAATTTCCTTCTAAATACTGCCTTTGGGGAATATACAAGTTGTCAAAGGTAGCGTTTTCATTCAGTTTGAAATACTTTATAATTTCCCTTTTGATTTCTTTTTTGAGCCCTTGGTTATTTAGAAGTGTGTTGTTTAGTTTTCATATAGTTGGTGATATAACCAGAGATATTTCTTCTAACTTAATTCTATTGTGGGCAGAGATCATACTTTGTATAATTTTTTTTAGTTTACTGAGATTTATTTGATGGTACAGAACATAATCTGTCTTGGTAAATGTTCTATGTCCATTGAGAAGAATGTTATTTGGTGAAGTTTTCAAAAAATGTCAATTAGATCAAGATAGTGTTGTTCATATCTATCATATTTTTGCTGCTTTTCTCCTTGCTTATTCTACAAGTTGTTGAGAGACTTATTGAAATAATTGTGGCTTTTTCTATTCCTCATCACAGTTCTATCAGTTTCTGCTTCATGTATTTTTTTTTTTTTTTTTTTTTGAGACTGAGTCTCACTCTGTCACGAGGCTGGAGTGCCGTAGCAAGATCTCGGCTCACTGCAACTTCCAAGTCCCAGGTTCAAACGATTCTCCTGGCTCTCCCAACTAGCTTGGACTACAGGCATGCACCATGATGCCCAGCTAATTTTTGTGGTTTTTTTTTTTTTCTTTTCTCAGTAGGGACGGGGTTTCAACATGTCAGCCAGGATGGTCTTGATCTCTTGACCTTGTCATCTACCTGCCTCTGTCTCCCAAAGTGCTAGGATTACGTGAGACACCCTGCTGGGCTTTTCATGTATTTTTTTTATTGTGGTAAAATATACATAATATGTATCATTTCAACCATTTTTAATTGTAGAGTTCAGTGGCATTAAAGTATATTCACACTGTTACTTGACCACTGCCACTGTCCATTTCCAGAGCTTTTATATTTGCCCAAATTGAAATTCCATACTTTTTAAATACTATCCTCTCACCCTAATCCCTGCCTTCTACTCCTGAAAACCATAATTCAATTTTTTATTTCTATCAATTTGACTTCTCTAGTTATCTTAGATAGGTGGAATCATATAATATCTGTCCTTTTGTATTTGGCTTATTTCACTTAGCATGTCATCAAGGTTCATCCATGTTGGCTTCATGTATTTTGAAGCACTGTCATTAGGTATATCAACATTTAAAATTCTTATGCCCTCAATTTATTCCTTTATCATTATATTTGTTCCACCTTTTTTTCATGTTTAAAGTATGTTTCTTGTAGTCAACATGTAATCAGGCTTTATTTTTTATTTAATCTGTTACTCTCTGCTTTTTAATTGGGGTGTTCAGACCATTTTCACCTATTCTAATTACTGATACAATCATGTTTGAGTCTATCATTTGTTTTCTTTTTGTCCCATCATTTTCTTTTATTTTTCCTCTTTTTCTTCCTTGTTTGATCAATCAAGTATATTTTATGATTTAATTTCATCTCTTTCGTAGGCTTATTAGCTACTTTATTATTAGTTGTTAATTATAACTCTGTTTTTTAAATTTTAGTGGTTGCTTTAGGGTTCATACTATACATGTTGAACTTATAATTCTATCTTCAAGTGATAACGTATCACTTCATATGTAGTATAAGAACCTTTCAATAGCATAGCTGTCTCCCACTCATCCAAGGTTTCACTTTCTGTGGTTTCAGTTACCTGTGGTAGAGTACAATAAGATATTTGGAGAGAGACAGAGAGGCCACATTCATATAACTTTTATTACAGTATATTACTATAATTGTTATTTTTTATTACTGTGGTTGTTAATCTCTTATTGTGTGTAATTTATAAATTAAACTTTATCATAGGTATTTATGTATCGGAAAAAATATCACATATAGAGGGTTTGGTACTATCTGCAGTTTTAGTCTTCCATTGGGGTTCTTGGAATGCATTTCCTGAGATTAAGGGGGGACTACTATATACCCATGTACAGTCATACATTGCTTAATGACAAGAATACATTCAGAAGTGTGCTGTTAGATGATTTTGTCACTGTGGGCATGTCACTGAGTGTACCTACACAAACTTAAATGGTATAGACTACTACATATGTAGGCTATGTGGTATAGCCTATTGCTCTTAGGCTACAAATCTGTATGGTATGTTATTGTACTGAATATTGTAAGCAATTTCAATTTCAAAGCAATTTCAATTTCAATGTTTACATACTTGTGTATGTAAACATATATAAACATAGAAAAAGTCCAGTAAAAATATGCTATTATAATTTTTTTTTTTTTTTTTTTTTTTGAGACAGAGTTTCGCTCTTGTTACCCAGGCTGGAGTGCAATGGCACGATCTCGGCTCACCGCAACCTCCGCCTCCTGAGTTCAGGCAATTCTCCTGCCTCAGCCTCCTGAGTAGCTGGATTACAGGCACGCGCCACCATGCCCAGCTAATTTTTTGTATTTTTAGTAGAGACGGGGTTTCACCATGTTGACCAGGATGGTCTCGATCTCTTGACCTCGTGATCCACCCAAAGTGGGTGGGAGGCCTCGGCCTCCCAAAGTGCTGGGATTACAGGCGTGAGCCACCATGCCCGGCCTTGCTATTATAATGTTATGTGACCACTGTTGTACATATGGTACAACACTGACTGAAAATTCGTTATGTGACACATGGCTGTAGTTATCATTTCCAGTGCTCTTAATTTCTTTATGTAGAGCCAGATTTCTCTCTGGTATCTTTTCCTGGCATCATTTTAAACAGAAATGTTAAGTCTTTTACATCTTAAAGAATTTAACATTTCTGATTTATATTTCCACCAACAGCGTGTAAGTGTTCCCTTTTGTCCATATCCTTGCTAACTAACATCTGTTGTTTTTGACTCTGTAGTAATAGCCACTTTAACTGGTATAATATGGTTATTTATTATTATTTTAATTTACATTTCTCTGACAATTAATGATATTGAGTATTTTTCATTATGTTTGTTAGCCACTTATATCTGTTCATGTTTCTTGCCAGTATTTTTTTTTTTTTGAGACAAGGTCTCACTCAGCCACCCAGGTTTGAGTCAAGTAGCATGAACGTGCCTCATTGCAGCCTCAACCTCCTGAGCAGTGCAAGCAAGAAGATATCTGGCTTTAAAGTACTGAAAGGAAAAAAAGTTGTCAACCTTGAATTCTGTACCTGGCAAAAATATTGTTAAAAAAAAAAAAAACACTTTTTCAGACATGTAAAAGTTGAAAGACTTGATCACCAGTACACTTGAACTACCAAAAATGTTAAATCCTTTGTAAAAGATTTAACATTCCAGAAATGTTAAATTCTTTTTCTTTCTTTCTTTCTTTTTTTTTTTGAGACAGAGTTTTGCTCTTGTTGCACAGACTAGAGTGTAATGGCATGATCTCGGCTCACTGCAACCTCCAAGTCCTGGGTTCAAGCGATTCTCCTGCTTCAGTCTTCTGAGTAGCTGGAATTACAGGCATGTACCCCTATGCCCACCTAATTTTTTTTTTGAGATGTAGTCTCGCTCTGTCGCCCAGGCTGCAATGCAATGGCATGATCTCAGCTCGCTGCAACCTCTGCTTCCCAGGTTCAAGCAATTCTTCTGCCTCAGCTTCCTGAGTAGCTGGGACTACAGGCGTATGCCACAATGCCCAGCTAATTTTTTTTGTATTTTTAGTAGACACGGAGTTTCACCTTATTGGCCAGGCTGGTCTCAAACTCCTGACCTCAAGTGATCCACAAGCCTCGGCCTGCCATAGTGCTGGGATTACAGGCATGAGCCACTGCATCTGTCTAATTTTTTTGTAATTTTAGTAGAGATGGGGTTTCTCCACGTTGGTCAGGCTGGTATCGAACTGCTGACCTCAAGTGATCTGCCTGCCTCTGCCTTCCAAAGTGCTGGGATTACAGGCGTGAGCCACCCTGTCTGGCTTAAATTCTTTTTATTTGTATAGATTGAGGGAGTAAAAGTACACATTTACATGCCTATATTGCAAGCTCCTGCCCAGCAAAATAAATAATCAATAGTAAACAGCCTATAGAATGGGAAAAGGAAAAAGTAGTTGCAAGCTATACATCTAACAAGCGCTCAAGTGATCCCCCACCTCAAGCAAGTAGCTGGGAGCACAGACAAGCACCACTATGCCTGGCTAATTTTTAAAATATTTGTAGAGACCAGGTCTCACCATGTTGCCTAGGCTGGTCTTGAATTCCTGGACTCAACCAATCCTCCTGCCTTGGCCTCTCAAAGTTCTGAGATTACAGGCATGAGGCACAGCAACTGGCTTTGCCCACTTTTTAATGGGGTTGTTCTTTTCTTCTTGAGTTGAGTTCCTTCTAGATTCTAGATATTAGCCCTTTGTTAGATGTATAGCTTGCAACTATTTTTACCCATTCTGTAGACTGTTTACTGTTGATTGTGTATTTTTCTGGGCAGGAGCTTTCAATAGAGGCATGTAAATGTGCCCTTTTACTCCCTCAATCTATACAAATAAAAAGAATTTAACATTTCTGGAATGTTAAATCCTTTACAACTTTAAGGATTTAACATTTTTGGTAGTGCAACTGAACTGGTGATCAAGTCTTGTAGCTTTTGTATGTCTGAAAAAGTCTTTTTTTAACAATATTTTTTGCCAGGTATAGAATTCTAGGTTGATAACTTTTTTCCTTTCAGTACTTTAAAACAAGATACTTCTTGCTTGCAGTGTTCCTGCTGAGCAATGTGATCTTTGTCTATACATAATATTTTTTAAGTTTTTTGTTTTTAAGATTTTCACTTTATCACCGGCATGACAATTTTGATTATGATATTGCTTGGCACAGTTTTTTCCATGTACCTGTGCCTTAACTGGTTTGGGTATGGGCTTATCATTTTTAGTTTGGAAAGTTTTCAGTTATTATTTTTTTCCACATCTCCTTCAGGGATTCCAATTTTCCATTTATTGGGCCCCTTATAGTCCCACAGCTCAGTCATGGTCTTTTCAAATATTTTTCTCTTTTTTCCCTCTCTGTGACTTATTTTGTGCAGTATATACTACTATGGCTTCAACTTTATTAATCTGCAATTAATTTGATTAAGTGTATTTTTCATACTATGAAGTTTTTAATCTCTAAGAGTTTGATGTAGGTATTTTTTTTTTATTTTCCACATTTCCACTTGACTTTTTGAACATATAGAATACAGTTATAATGACTGTTTTAATGTCTTTCTCTGCTAATTTTTACATCTATGTAATTTCTGGGTTGGTTTGATTCAATATCCTCCTCATTATGGGTCCTGTTTTCCTTCTTCAAGCATGCCTTTAATATTTGATTAGCTACTAGACATTGTGACTTTTACCTTGGTGGGTGCTGGATATTTTGATATTTCTTAACATCTTTAGTCTTTTTTTGGGATGCTGTTAAATTACATAAAAACATTTTGATCTTTTTTTGGCTCTAGCTTTTATAATTTGTTTGGCAGAATGGAGCTGTCTAGGCTAATTATATTCTACTATTAAAGGAAGGTCTTCCTGAGTACTCTTCGCAATACCCTGTGAATTAATGAGTTTCTCCAGTGTATTTGATGGGAACAGGTGCTATTGCTGGACCTATGTAAGTTTCAGACACACTTTTCTCTTACCTTTTCAGATGACCGTTTTCGGCCAAGACCATGTCTGCCCTGCGAGCACAGAGCCTCACCCTTGCTGCTCCACTGCCCATCCATACCTGCTGTCAGCTCACCATGGATGATGATATTGCCACGCTCATTGTTGACAGTGGCTCTGACATGTGCAAGTCAGGTTTTGTGGGCGATGATGCCCCCTGGGATGTCTTCCCCTCCATTGTGGGACACCCCAGGCACCAGGGCCTGATGATAGGCATGGGTCAGAAGGACTCCTATGTGGGTGACGAGGGCCAGGGCAAGAGAGGCATCCTCACCCTGAAGTAACCCATTGAGCATGGGCATGCATCAGAAGGACTCCTATGTGGAGGATGAGGCCCAGAGCAAGAGAGGCATCCTCACCCTGAAGTACCCCATCAAGCATGGCATCGTCACCAACTGGGATGACATGGAGAAGATCTGGTACCACACCTTCTACCACAAGCTGTGTGTGGCTCCCGAGAAGCACACTGTGCTGCTGACCAAGGCCCCCCTCAATCCCTAGGTCAACAGCAAGAAGATAACCCAGATCATGTTTGAGACCTTCAACACCCCAGCCAAGTACATGGCCATCCAGGCTGCGTGCTGTTCCTGTATGCCTCTGGCCGTACCACTGGCATCCTGACGAACTCTGGTGATGGGGTCACCAACACTGTGCCCATCTATGAGGGGTATGCCCTCCCCCATGCCATCTTCCTTCTAGACCTGGCTGGCGGGGACCTGACTACCTCATGAAGATCCTCATCAAGTGAAGCTACACCTTTACCACCACGGTCGAGTAGAAAATCATGCATGACATCAAGTAGAAGCTGTGCTACATCGCCCTGGACTTTGAGCAGGAGATGGCCATGGTGGCTCCCAGCTCCTCCCTGGAGAAGAGCTACGGGCTGTCTGATGGCCAGGTCATCACCACTGGCAATGAGCAGTTCTGCTGCCCCAAGGCACTCTTCCAGTCTTCCTTCCTGGGCATGGAATCCTGTGGCATTCCTGAAACTACCTTTAACTCCATCATGAAGAGTGACATGGACAGCTGCAAAGACATGTATGTCAACACAGTGCTGTCTGGTGGCACCACCATGTACCCTGGCATCGCCAACAGGATGCAGAAGGAGATCACTGCCCTGGCGCCAAGCACGATGAAGATCAAGATCGTTGCTCCTTCCCAGTGCAAGTATTCTGAGTGGATCGGTGGCTCCATCCTGGCCTTGCTTTCCACTTCCCAGCAGATGTGCATCAGCAAGCAGGAGTATGTCATGTCTGGCCCCTCCATCATCCACGGTAATGCTTCTAGGTGGACTGTGACTTACTTGCATTATGCCCTTTCAGATGACTGTTTTGTTGGTTTTGGATAATTTCCTCATTTGTATATGCTGATGAGCATTCTGAAGAATACTCAAGGGGTAGATTCTGTAGATATCTGGGGTTCTCTCTCTTTGCAACTCTCTTTACCTGGTACTCTGTTCTATGAAATCTAGCTCCCTTTGTTTTCCCAGACTCTTAGTGCCATCTCCTCAACTCAAGGATTCCAAAGACCTCTTCTCTGTTCTCTTCCTAGAAATTCTTTCAAGGCAGTAAGTTGGTGTAATTATAGGGCTCGCTTTGTTCCCTCTCCGAGATTATTGTTCTTTGTTGTCTGATGTCCAGAGTCTTGAAAACAATTGTTTCATACATTTTATCTGTTTATGTTTGTTTCTTTTTCTGGTTGTTTCAGGCAGGAAGTAAATCCAGTCCCTGTTACTCCATCTTGGCCAGAAACAGATGTAGAACTTTTTCCACTGTCTACCTCTTAACGGTAATCACAGAGGGCCTGACAGAGAAGGGTGGTCTTTTCCTCCTCTCTTTCTTCACAGACTCCATTAGGTTTTAGGTCCCTAAATTCAGATTAGCAGGAGGGGAAAGTAAGAGGGCTTACTTATACCTCCTAAACTAAGCTTTGCTATCCAATTCAGGTTTTACCATTGCTATGTTCCAGTGGTTACCAGATACATGCTCAGCTATATTTGTACTTCATTTCCATTTGTATAGTGGTGTTTGTTTTTTTGTTACAAAAACTCCTTTGATTTTGGGAGTTCTGGAGAAATGAAAGGGTGAATGATAGGACTGCCTAAATATCACTTCAAACCTCTAATATCAGTCATCCAGAACCTTCAAATTTTAGAAGTGTGTGTGTGTGTCACACAATCACAACAAAACTTGTGTTACTAAGATACACTATGAATGGTTGGTTCAAATGAGAGAATAATTCTGATGGATTGAAATGTATAAACTGCCAACTTTCTCCGTAAAATTACAGAAGTGTGGAAGCATAGGAGAAGCAGTAAGAGAAAAGAAGGTATTGGTGATCAGCAAAGGTGTAGGTGATTAAAATTAATGACAGGAGTGGATGAGTTACTCTCAAGGCAGAAAAGGAAATGACCTTTGAAGACACATAGGAGTAGATGGTCAAGAACTTAGGTGGGAGAAGTGAATAACACGTGATCTGCAATACTATGGTCATAGAATGTCAAAGATACGGACCTTTCTATTGGGATAAAGGTGCTAGCAGTACTATTGTCGTAAGAACATAACAGGCAAATAGTCAAATGTGATATCTTATTGGCTTCTGGAGGTATATTAGTATTCCAACAAATGTAAGAATGAATAATCATTGATTGATAGTTACATAAACTCTTTCTGGAAGGTTCAAAATAGTCCAAGTTTTACTATACTATTGCAAAAGAACCAATGACCAAGTTTTATTGATATAGTAGGAAAATAACTGATTTAAAGCAGAGTCTCCTTCACCACTGACTACTTCTCTATGGCCACGTAACTATAACAAGACATACCATTTAAAGCCACTGCATTACCTTATACCAGCAATAAATGTAGTGAGAGATACTGTTTTGTTGATCAATGTCAAGCTCTGGAATAATGTAATACTGGTAGGGCACAGAAGCCTACATACCGAATGTCTTCTGACATAGTCATCTACTTGTTGCTTCAGTTCAACTCGGCGTGCATCAGTGAGTTCTTGGAGTCCTCGCCAAGGAGCAAATAGTTTCTTTTTCTTACGGCACTTTGCTAGGAATTTAAGCGCCTGGAGGGAAAAAAAAATTGAAGGCTTGTGATTTTTCTCCCCTAACTAATAAAACTATTTTCTCACTGCAATATATGGTAGTGACTACATTGCAACGCTGATTAATTCAGAGTGTATGTGAGGAGGGGAATGGGACTGTGACAAGATGCAGGAGAACAGTGACTTTTAAAATATATAGTCTTCTATAGATATTACAAGGATATGTTCATGTATTATTTGTGCAGTAAGTAATAAAGAGAAAAAAAAAGTAATGGATTCTAGTCTCAATTATAGTCCCTTATAAACTATGATTCTGTGCAAATCACTTGATCTCTAGAGGACAGGTTCTATGTCTATAGAAAACAGGGACCTTAGTCCTACGGGCTTACAGGATTGTAAATACCAAGGAGACAGTATTTCTGTCTGAATTCTTTCTGATGTCCTTCAGAATGGACTCTGGTAAAAAGAAACCTTGTAATAGGCATGATATGGTACACATTTGCAATTATACTTCCCAGTTGTTTTCACTTTTCTCATGTCTTTGTAGGTTTTATTTTCATCAAAGTATATGTTCACATTGTTTAAAGCAGGGTCAGCAAATCATGGCCCACAGGCCAAATCCAGCCTGCTGCCTGTTTTTGTAGGGCTCGAGAGTTAAAAATGTGTGTGTGTCGGGGTTTTTTTTTTTTGCATTTTACATTTTTAAATAATTTGAAGGGAAAAGAATATTTAGTGGCATGTAAAATTACAAATATTTGGTGACATGTAAAATTATATGAAATCTAATGTTTACAAATAAAATTTTATTGGAACACAGCCATGCTCATTTGTTTACTATTGGCTATGGCTGCTTTTGTGCTCTAACTGAATACATGTGACAGATTGCATGACCTGCAAAGCCTAAAATATTTTATAATATAGCCCTTCCAAGAAAAGTTTGCTGATGTAACTCTATTATTTAATGTGTCAGTTTCAATAAGAATTAATAGAATCTTAAATAATTCTTACTAGAATTACCCACTTACCCTGTCCCCCCACCCAAAGGCAACAATTTAACTCAGGTTTTTCTTTTGATATTTAGCTCCATCTACTTTTCTGTGATTTTTTTTTTTCAGATATATGTATTATCTATTGATTTTCTTATATGAAAGATATGAATTTAGATCTCTTTCACTACTTCTACTCCCCACCCATCCTATATTATTACATCATAATTTTAGTTAATGTTTAATGTTTACAAAATTATGACCACATAAAGGCTATTCACTTTTGAACAATATAGTATACTATAATTACTTTTCCTTCCTTGCACATTTTTATTTTCTCTGGAATTATTAGTTCTCTTTTTTCCCTTGGTTTGTTTTCCATATGCTTTCTACTGATTATATTTTACAAACTCTGCTCTAATTGTCAACACATTAAAACACATCAGGCATTTTATCAAATTCATTTTCTTGGACACATTTTCTAGAGCTTCTTGACCTGCTGCAATTTGAATTGACTGCTCTCTACACCTTGGGCATGGCTGTCCTCCTGTAGCCTCCATTCACCATCATCTTGGTGACTACTTTTCATCTTTCCTTGTGTTCCTTGGATTCCATGTTGCATTCTTTATCAGGTTACTCCCTTCTTATCTAAAAATGTCTTTGGTCTGTCCTTACCTTTAATTAATAATTTGGTTGGGAATAGAATTCTAGTTGGAAATCATTTTCCTTCAAACATATGACAGTCTTACTTCATTACTTTTTAGCTTCCAGTGTTCCTATCCAGATGTCCTTTTGTTCCCAGTACATTTCAAAGTATTATGAAATAAATATGGAAGTGTTTCTGTCACTGTATTGGACACTTAGTCCCCTTAATCTAAAATTCATGACATTCAGTTCTGGGAAATCTTAAGTTATTTGATTTTTTTCTCCTCTGTTTTTTCTTGTTCTTGATTTCAAATGTTTGGCTGTTTGACATTGTAGACTGACAGTCTTTTCTGTCTTTCTTTTTTAAATTAAAGATTCTGCCTTTTCTTTTTCAAATGATGTTTCACATGTTGATCAGGCTGGCCTAGAACTCCTGAGCTAATGCCATCCTGCCGCCTTACCATTCTGAGTAGCTGGCATTACAGGTGTGTGTTACTGGCAAAATCTTTTCTCCTTGCTTTCTGTGAGATTTCTTTAACTCTTCACCTACAGTCCCTTTATTAGTCTTTCAGTTTTCCCTGTTGAATTTTATTCTCTGTGCTCCCTTTTATACGGCATCTTGGTTTTGTCTCATATATTACCTTTCCTTATCTCTCTGAGGATAATAGTAACAGATTAAAAAACTTTTTTCCTTATACCTGCAACATTTATATTCTATCAATTAGTTTTATTCCATTGGTTTTGTCTTTGACTTTACTTAGCTGTTCAGTGATACTATCTTTCAGCTGATAAGAATGCGCACTAAGAAGTTATTTAAAAAGTTTCCCTAATACCCTTGCTTTTTTGGTATTTTTTTGAGACAGGGTCTTACTCTGTTACCCAGGCTGGAGTGCAGTGGCTTGATCATGGTTCACTGCAGCTGTAACCTCCTGGGCTCAAGTAATCTTCCCACTTCAGCCTCCCAAGTAGCTGGGACCACAAGTGTGCACCACCACGTCCAGCTAATTTTTTGTAGAGCAAGGGTCTTGTTATGTTATCCAGGCTGGTCTCAAACTCCTGGGCTCAAGGGATCCTCCTGCCTTGGCCTCCCAAAATGCTGGGATCACAGGCATAAGTTGTCACTGTGTCTGGCCTTGTTTTTAATATGGTACTTGAGTTTTCAATTCTGCTTGCATCCTTCTGTTGAGACTTTCTTCTTTCCTTCTATGCTCCCCTTTCCTTGAATTTTCTCTTTTAGCAAATTTCCTCAATTTTTAGCTACTGGAGAAACAATGCCTCTGTTTTTACATAAAGTAAGAGAGGAACAGAAGGTAGATAAATGTTCTGGCCTTTCTTTTCCTGCCAAAGGCATTAATAACCAGTTCTTCCTGAGGGACAAGTTTACTGAAAGGATATTGCTATTCCTTTATATTATCTTTTTTTATTTTTTTCTTTTGAGGCATTCCTATTGCCCAGGCTGGAGTGCAGTGGTGTTATCATGGCTCACTGCACCCTCAACTTTCCAGGCTCAGGTGATTTTTCCCCCACTTCAGTTTCCCGAGTAGCTGAGACTACCAGTACATGCTACCACACCTGGCTAATTTTTGTGTTTTTAGTAGAGATGAGGTTTTGCCACATTGCCCAGGTGGGTATATTACTTTAAATGAGGCTAATGAATTATTTCCCATTTTTTCTTAGCAAGGTCAACTGCAGTGCTAATATAATGTGAGTCTTAGATGTAATTTTAAATTTTCTAGTAGTCACATTAAGAATATTAAAAATGGGCAAAATAATATTTACTGAGTTATATAAAACATAACTTAATATACACAAAATATTAGTATTTTGTCTTGTAATCAATATAAAAAAGCATTAATGAGATACTTTACACTTTTTTGTCATGCTACATTTTCAAAATCTGGTGGGTATTTTACACTTATGACACATTTTAATTTGGACTAGCTACATGTCAAGTTCTCCATAGCCAGCTACATATACTTAATGACTACTGTACTGAACAGTGCAGGTCTCTAGCGTGTCTTAGAAAAGGTTGCTTTAGGCCAGGCACAGTGGCTTACACTTGTAATCCCAGCATTTTGGGAGGCTGAGGTGGGAGGACCACTTGAGCTCAGGAGTTGGAGACCACCCTGGCAACTTAGCGAGACTTAGTCTCTACACACACACACGCACGCACACACACACACACACACACACACACACACACCCCTAGCTGGGCCTGGTAGTGCAAGTCTGTGGTCCCAGCTATTATGGAGGCTGAGGCGGGAGGATCTCTTGAGCCTCACAGATCAAGGCTGCAGTGAGCTGTGATCTTGCCACTGCACTCCAGCCTGAGAGGCCAGAGAGAGGCTGTGTCAAAAAGAAAAAAAAGTAAAGGATGCTTTAAAAATATGGCAAAATGTATCCTTTATTGACTATTGCCTTGTTCTAATTTTCTCTACTTTTCTACTTCTTTTCTCAGTGTAATTTCCCATTTTTATTTTGCTTTTCCTTCTTTGAAGTCATTCTTGGCCAGGCATGGTGGGTCACGCCTATAATCTCAGCACTTAGGGAGGCAGAGGCAGGAGGACTGCTTTAGCCCAGGAGTTCAAGGCTTTGATGAACTATGAACACACCACTGTACTCTAGCTGGGTGACAGAGTTCAGACCATGTCTCTTAAAAAAAAAAAAGTAATCCTCTTATTTCCATTTCCATTTTGGCTAACTTTGCTTTGACTTCATCTTGTTTTTATTAATGAGATGCAAAGACTATAAACATGACCTTGACCCATCCCTTTTTGCTCTTAAAAACTCACTCCTTTTTAGCTACAGCAGATATGAGACAAATGTGACTAATCTTCCTTTTTTGCCAGTGAAAAGTATAAAAGCCAAAACAGCTTTACCTTCATGGCCTTCAGATACCTTCAGATACTCTCCTGTGATGACTTCTACATTTTTCTCTAAGAAATGGAATGCAAACCAGGATATTTCACTTTATAGTAGAGGATCCTTTTACAAAGTATTGGGCTCATCTAAATCAGGCAAGGTCGTAAGTCAACTTAATAAGGGCCTAGCTAATTCTATGAAAGGGAAAACTTTAAAAAGGAGGTATTTGCGAGGTAAAAGTATTATAAAGGCCAAACATTCCTCCAAAGGAAGTGTCTCCAACCCTGATATCAAATGGTTAATCCTTAGATGGCTTTGTTTAGCAGAAGGTAAATATCAGGAGTATGTGTGATTCAATGATGGTGCAGGACTGTTTGTTACAGATATAACCTGAGAACTCCAGAAGAGCCTGAAGGAGGAGTAGGAGGCAGACATCTCTTTTTATTTCTCTAGTGTTTATTCTACTATGTTTTTTGGATGGTTAAAAAAAAAAAAAAAACTTTGTAAAAAGTTAATCACAGAGACTGTTCAAAATCTATCAGTATAAAACTGAAATTGACCTAAAAATTCAATAATAAAGGATTGTTAAACTAAATGCTACAGGACCTGAAATCCTAACATGAAAGTTAACCATGTGGAAAACTGGTAATTAAATTAAAAAAAAAAAGCCTTCTGTTGTGCTTTTCAAAGGCAACAAAATAGTATTATGCTCTAGACAGATCGCAGAAAAACTGCCATTTAAGAATATGATTCTACAATTAAAATGTTATAATGATTTAAATATATCTAATATCTCATCTGTGCATTTAAAAAATGAAATATCACATGCTGCTCTTGCATTGAACTTTGTAATTTACAAAATACATTACTATAAATTAGGGCATCTGATCCACATAACAACTGAGTAAAAAGGGTAAGGGTAAACATCTATTCATACATCAAGCACATGTGATAAGCTAACAACAATAAGACTTAGCTCCTTATCCTTGAAGAACTCACAGCCCAAGTAAGGAGGGAAATAATTAACAAAACAACATTACAGTATAGTAAATGATGTACAAGGTACAAGGTTCTAAGGCAGTACTAAGGACCGAGTGTCTAAATCAGCTTGGCCAGAGGTAAGGGGGTTTTCTTTTAGAAAGCTAAGTGTCTTGACCAATGCTTTACCATAGGTAATAAGCAAAGTCAGGTTTGCCTGACTCATGTTTTTGCCTCTTCATTCAGAGCTCTTTTTTTACTACATTGGACTCACTGCTCTTTGAAGTGTGACAGCTGCTTTATACTCTGTGAGAGACTGCCTCTGTTGGCGAAAATTTTTCCTTTCCCTGTACCCTCTCCAATGTTTCTGGATAATCAATGCTGATTTCTCTTCCATTTCCCGATTGTGTTTCTCCACCTGACCTAAAAAGATGATAGACACTATTACAATATACTCACTGCTATGCTTTCTTATGTTTTGCAATCATAACAATGATAATAATAATCTTGCATTCTTTTTATCTTTGTCAATATTGTTTACTAATTTTCCCAATTCTATTATTTTACAATGGTTCTAAGATTTTAGAAGCAATGCTTTCCCAGATTATGCAGCTTCTTTAGAGAAAGAACTCATATAATATTTTTGTGGTAATGAGCAAATGGCTGAAAATCCAACACTAAGAACATTTGAAAAAAAGAACCATAAGTACATGGTTACGAAGTCATTCAGTACCACCAGAGGGAAAGGGCAAAATGTGTGTATGTATTCTCTAGTCTACGTGCTTCCAAATTTCTCTTAAGTCACTCAGTCAGTTATACAGATGACTTTCTTTTTGCTTTCTTGGAGTTGTTCAGTATACAGCCCAGGGTTCACAATACACACATGACAGACTAAGGTAGTAAAATTGTTTATAAAACGAGGGATGTATCTGAGGGAGTATAAGAAACTGGTAGAATTTAATGATCAATTGCATATGGAGGTAAAAGAGGGAAAGGACTCTAGCATTTCTTAAATGCGAAACTGAGTAAGTTCTTGGTGCCATTACCTGAGATTGTGAATAGAGGAAAAGGAAATCTGAGGGGTAAGATGACTTTGGTGTTTGGGATGCCTGTGGATATTCAGGTAAAGCTGGATCCAATAGGCAGCTGGCTACAGAGCTGTGTTATTCAATACAGTAGACACTATCCACAACTGGCTACTTGGGTTAAAATAAAGTAAAATTAAAATTCAGGTTCTTCAGTGCTCTAGCCACATTTCAAATACTCAGTAGCCATCTCTAGCCATTGGCTACCATACTGGATGGTACAGATATACAACATTTCATTTTTGTAAAAAGTTCTATTGGGCAGTTCTGCTCGAAGAGGTTAGGAGAGAAGGTGAAGATAGAGACCAGATTTGAAACTGCTTAGCACTCAGCTGAGAGTTGAGCTAGTTATGGATGGATACCACAGGAAGAGCAAAGTGAGAGGAATGGAACCTTAGAAAATATCTGTATTTAATAGAGATGAAGTAAAATAAAGGACTAGTGAAGCACCCTGGGACTGAATAACAAGAAGAGAGGTAAAAGAATTTAAAAGAATACTGAAACCACTAAGAGCTCCCAGACCACACCTTATTATTAATTTCAGCTTAGTCTTTCAAAGGTGGCAAGAAGATGTCACAACGTTTGTACTAACGAATAAGTTAAGTTCTGATGGCAGAATGTAATAATATTCCAACTCCTTATTTCAATTCAAGAAGTTTCTTTGTGTCTCTAACAGCTATCTTTATGCATAAATTTTTATGTTTCTCTAATTTATCTGAATGATAAGAAAAGAAAACTGGTGGGGAGATTGTTCATCATCAACGAATAGGTCTGAATCAGAAAAAAAGTAACTGTTTTTGAACTCAGAAGATTTAATAAAATTTATCTGAAAAATAGACAAAAAGGACAAAAGTACAAATTTTTAAAAAATCATCATGTAGCTAGAAAACTTGGTTTGTTAAAAGATAAGCTAAATATTCTTATATTTATAATGTGATACTGCCACTCACCTGGATGAACTATTTCCAGCATATTCAGCCGCAATTCTCGGGAAAGTCTCATGGCTCTCTGTCTTTGAAGTTGCAATCGTAATCTGAGGTCCTCTTCTTCCTTCTTCCTGTTTATCTCCAGCAACATCTTTGTTCGTTTAGATCTGTGATGTAAATAGTGTATTATACATAATTTTCATAAATCATATGTTTAAAAAATGTATGAAAAAATATATAAACTCACTAGTAATCAAATAAATGTAAAAAGATAATTTTATAAAAAAGGTAATTTCTAGTGTCATTAAGATATGATAAAATATTTTGTCACCTGCTGCTGTTGTACAACCTTTCTGGGGAACTATTTGGGTATATGCATTAAAAGTCTGGAAAAATATTTGAAGTATATAAATCAAAAGCCTTAAAAATGATGACCAATTAATTCCATTACAAATAATTTTCCTAAAGAAATAATCAGATATATACGTACAAATTTATGTTAAAAAATGTTCTCCACAGTATTACAACAGTAACAAGTTGAAAACAAACTTTCCATCTCACAACAGGGAGTTAGATAAATAGATTCATTCACCTGATGGGATAGGATTCTATAAACTGCGAAAAAACAGCATGTTCAAAGAATATTTCGTGACATGAGAATACACCGATGATCTAATGTCAGGTTAAAAAGAAAATCGGGATATAGAAGAATGATATCCAAATTGTGTGAAAAAAATTTATATTTACTTACACAGAAAAATAAATAATTAAAAAACATTAAAATTTCAAGTGATTTTTACTGTATAATGTGATTACAGTTGGTCTTTATTTTCTTCTTATTCTACTTCTCAATTATTGACAACTGAACATTACTTTTATAACTGGTTATGAAAATTTTCATGTGGCCACATTTTATAGAATTATCATTTCCATATTACCTGTTTTTATTCATCAAAATTTCTCCTTAGCCATTCCTAATTTTTGTTGCTTCCAATATCACTATGTAAGGGGACTACAAGTGGTCAGTTTACCGTAAATATACTCAAAATGCTTTCAGATACCCATAGAGAAAGAAAACAAGGATAAGAAGAGAGGCAGAATAAACAACTTAAGTTTAATTGTATAAATTTAATTTTTTATGTGTCCCTCAAGAACATTTTCTTTTAGATCTTTTTCTTAGAATTAAATGTAAACAAATGTGGTACCTTGACTATAACTCTGTACTCTTAAAAGCCAGACTTCATTATAGTATAGAGAGGATTATGATGATTTTCAACTCAAAATAGTTTGATAAAATTTTGTAATTATTTTGATTGTTTTGATAAAATTTTGTATTCCTGCGGTTGTTTCTCAAAAATTCTTAACTTTCATCAATTATAAGTTAAATTTTCTCTAGCTTTCTACTTAGGACAGACTAGAGGATTTATTTGTTTTGAAACTTCTTTCTTATCCCTATTATCAAAAGTAGAGAAGACCTCAAAACTGTATGTGTATCAAAAGGTTCTAGAGAAGATGCAGGGCTAGTTGAATAGTTCTAAGTGTCTCTTGCTCTTTCTCTTTGTGAAAGTTGGAAATGAAGTAGGGAAGGGCCTCTCCCTTCCCAAAGAATAGCTGATAGCAACTTGCCTCTTCTACAGAACTTCTTCACCTCAAAACTTCTGGGTTGTACAGCATGCAGATAATAATGTTTTATCTTTTATCCATTCACAGAGGGTAAAAGAGAGCAGGCTCTAAGCAGAGTCTCCTTTCAAACTGATTTTTTAAAAAACTACCTCTGGCTAGGCACGGTGATTCACACCTGTAATCCCAGTACATTTGGAGGCCAAGATGAGTGGATCACCTGATTTCAGGAGTTAGAGACCAGCCTGACCAACAAGGTAAAACCCCATCTCTACTAAAAATACAAAAATTAGCCAGGTGTAGTGGTGCGTGTCTGTACTCCCAGCTACTTAGGAGGCTGAGGAAGGAGAATTGCTTGAACTTGAGACCTGGAGGTTGCCGAGATCACGCCACTGCACTCCAGCCTGGGTGAAAGAGTGAGATTCTGCCTCAAAAGAACAAACAACAATAGCAAAAAACTACCTTTATTTCTAACTTCTAATTGGTTATAGATTATAATGTCCAGCGCTACATTTTCAATATTTTAAATATACTATTAATATGGAAAACATAGAAATTATTAAAA
The DNA here is from genome assembly GCF_009761245.1 of Sapajus apella. Classification (NCBI taxonomy): domain Eukaryota; kingdom Metazoa; phylum Chordata; class Mammalia; order Primates; family Cebidae; genus Sapajus; species Sapajus apella. The sequence continues at coordinate 1,761,710 of NW_022437111.1, read as the reverse complement.
TTGCATTGCTAGAATATTTAATCTGTCAGAAAACTGGGTTTGAGAAACAATTTAGGCATGTAGGCTATGAAATGTGGGAAAAATGAAAAGACTATGGAGCATGAAGGTGAAGGTAAAATACAAATCAGAAAGACAGGATAAAAGTGAGGTTTGGTGATTTAAATACTGACTAAATTGTAAATAGGTATGCTTATTGGATTTGTATGTTTTATTTTCATGTTCAAAAACATTTATTAGGAACTGATGTGATTGTGAATGTAATTCCCCTATTTATTATTAAATAACATCTAGTTAATTTTGTTAAGAGTTTCTATAATCACTAAAAAATCAAAGGATTATTCTTCCAACTGGTTACTTTGTAAGAATTAGTAGGAACTGGATCATCTGGCATGCGTATTATACTCCTGAAAATGAAATGACTGATCAGATATCATATTCTGAAAATAAGTAAATTCCATGATTCACATTTGATAATATGAATTTTAACCATTAAAGTCGGAGTTGACCAAACTTTCTGCTGCCAAAACACTGTGCTTCAGAGAGAGAGAAAAAAAAAGATACTACTGCATTTAAGAAACTCAGTTTCAGGGAGAAATCAACAAATGTAATTAAAATACTTAAAAATCAGCACTATGATAGAGGTAGGTAAATTGTGAGATTTCTCTAAGATAACTAGATCAGCTGTTAGCTGCTTCAGAAAATCTAACTGAAGAAGAGTGGTTAAGAGACAATAAAGTTTCTAAATATGAGAAATGACTAAATAAAAAAGAAACCACTATGAAAGTGTGTTAACAAGGGTGTGACTATAAAAGAATGCCTCTTGCTGAATCTAAAACACACCAATCAATAATGGACCCATAAGCATGACTGGTGGGCAGTCCCTCTCCTAAAACCATGGGAGGGGCAAATTACTGAGATAAGACCTGAGCACAAAAAGACAGAAATAACCTTTGAAAAAAAGCCAAGCTACAAAGGAAGCAAGAGACATTTGCATGAACTGTAACAACTAATAGAAGAGGGAAGGTGCTGAACTGGAGCAAACTGAAAATTAAAAAATTAAATAAATCCAACAGGCTAGAACTGCATTTCAGTATATTCTGGGACCTCAAACGCAAAATACTGGAAAGGCAAAAAACAAGCTGTGAGTCTTAAATCATTTTTGCTTCACTGATTATCTTTTTTAATGGAAGTATTTATAACTCTTCTTGTCACATAAAGAAAGCAATGGAATTTCTATTTTAAAATAATGGAATATTAGATTCCATAGATACACTTCTAAGTGGAAAAAATCTGTAATCCTGGGCTACTTTTAAATGAAGATTTTAATATAGAAAGAGTATACAAACAAATTTGGCAACTGTTGTGGGACTAAACATTAAAGCTGTGAATCCATGTATATGGGTACCTTTAAATTTAAGATGACAGATAACTAAGAACGATAGCAGGTAGAATCCGTAAGTAATACCTACTCTTTCTGAATTCACCACAGAAGGCAATACCAAGAGCAACTTAAATGCTTTGGGTAGAAAATATACACTGTGACTCAAAAAGTACTCAATATTTCTTAAATTTATCTAACCACAGAAATGCTTAAAAAAAAAAAAAAAACCCAGCTTGTAAGATAGGCAATAAACTTTGAGTAATAGATGGATAATACTTGCATCTCATTAGTACTATCTATTTAATGCACGTATTTGTCTAGCTAAATTTGTGTATTTTCAAAGACTGAAAGTGTACCATGTGCATTTTTCCTCCTACCATCTTCTAATTGCCAGATAATATGCTAAAAACTTTGTATTATCTGAAATTTTGCATTATATTGATCATACAAGCGTAAGAACTATTATTCTCATTTTATAGACTGGAAGTTTGAAGCCAAGAGAGGTGGGGCATTGTTCAAATTCACTCAGCCAATAAGTTGTGGAAGTGTGATACAAACTTGAATCTGTTAAACTGCCAGGGGATGGATCACCTGGTATATACTAGGCACTTGATATATATTTAAAAACTAATTCTTTTCTTTGCTACCAACAATATTCACACCCAGAGTGATTTTAATATCTTCAACCCTGTGACTACATGGTATATTGAACTATTTTTAAATATTTTTTTTTAAAAACAAAGCTATTTTTAAATGTTTTTATAACTGAAAAATGCATCTGCGGTTATTAAAAGAATAGTTTCAGTTTTCTTTAAAAAATATACTTCTGTAAAATGCTGGTTTTATTTTAGTGAACTAAAGCTTGGCTTTAAGTTAGGCTGCATGAAAAAGTCACCTCTGAAACAGTTCTTCTTTATCATAAATAATCTAGAAGCTGAGTCATTTTTTGTTGTTCTGTCACCTCTGAGAATCTGGATTGGTTAATCATTTCAGAAAGTGAGCTATGTTTTCAGTATTTCCTTTTCATTCTACTTGAAATAAATGACAAACTATATCACAACTCAATGACCATATCCATCCATGCCATATTTATTCAGGAAAATCAGTTAACATACTTAAATTCGTATATACGCATATGTTATTTTTATAATCATATACACACAATTATGATAACTGCTGCTTTGTTTAATAATATAATTATCATTGGCTCCCTCTGTAGGCTTGGCTCCCATAAATATCTTCTTAAGTGGATAAAATTGTATATTTGACACATCAGATTCCTGTGTTATGTCCTTTGCTTTGAAAGTACATCTGGTTATTGGAGTGTTGGAAACGTATGGGAAAAAAATTGGAAAGATAAAAGAAACATACTGGGAAACTAAAAAAAAATCACCTGAATTTCAATTCAACTATACTTTAGTAAGGTTCTTTGATCATCAATCCTCTCACCAAATTTTTTTTACCTGAAACTTCTCTGCAAAGCAATCACAGCAGATGGAAGCTTCTTTAATCTCTTTCTTGTCTGAAAACCCTTCCAATAGGCTTGAATCAAGCATGCTGCTTGATGTAGTTTCTGAAATTAAAAATAATTTAGAAATATATCTAGGAAGGTCTTTTTTTTTTTTTTTTTTTTTTTTTTAAGTTTACCTCTTAAAGTATCAGGTCAAGGCAAGTATTAATCTCCAGCTCTAACAAGATGGGTAAGAATATTAAACCTTACCTCCCAAAGGAGGTATGTTAGGGTTAGTAAGGCAATTTCTAGAACATATTAAAGATATACTCTAGTTAGCTCCAAATTCTCCTTGAATAATCTCACTTCCATTTCCTTTTCAAAGATTTCACAGTTCTGCCTGACCTTTCATAATCCTTTTTGAGATAACATGTTAATGTTTTTATTTAATAGGCAATCAACCTAGTTAGATTCAAACTATAAGCTCTGTTGATCCTTGTGGATGATTGCTTGAATCTCTGCTTAGTTCTGCAAGCCTTTGGAATGCTAGCCTCCTGATAGACCATTGGGCTTAAAAGGCCAACAAACTGTCTAAGTTCTAGACTGAATTCTGTCCCAGTTTCCTATTTACTTAGTAGACTTCTGAGTCCTGAAATGGAAAAGCAAAGGGTACAACTATTAATAATAAAATAAAATTTTATGATTTTGTTACCTAATCAATATGAATTTGAGCACATGTATAATTTTGAGATTAACCTAAATTCTTGCTGGTTCATATATATATGAAAAAAGAAATTCCCTTCTTCTGTACTCTTCCTTCCAGGCTCTCCAATTCACTGCCCTGCCTTACCAGACTTCTTTTCATGGTTTCTGCTTGTATTTTTAAATTTGTTGCCCTTTTGGTCTTAGATATACAATGTCACCTTTTCCTTTTAAATTAAAAAATATCTTTAGTCATTTTAGATGTTTTCCATATTTGAGTCTTTATCTGGAAATCAGAAAGGTATATGCCTCTTCCTATTGGACTGGGCTATTTAGATCCATCATTTTGAGTATACTAGAGGAAGTATGATGAAATAATCAATAACTTGCTGCCTCAAATTTCTAAATATTTTTTATTAATAGTATTTCTTACACAAAGGAAAGGCATTATTGTTGTATCTCAAAGAACAAGAAGGGTAGCCATAGGTGATCATAAATATAGTTTGCTACAATCAGAGATTTTTTGGAAAAAGAAATTTAAAAGTTTAAATAGCTTATAAATAAAAGAAGATAAACATCAGAGATGGGGCTTTCATGAGAAATGCTGAATGAAACTGATGTGGCAGTATCTATAAGCAGATGTAAATGGGAGACTCAAATTGCGTTTTAGGGTAGGTTGAATAGCAGAGAGATATAATTTTGTAAAATTATATTTTAAAGATGGGGTTTTACTATGTTGACCAGGCTGGGCTGCAGTGGCTATTCATGGGTGTGATCATAGGGGAGTCTCCAATTCCTGGACTCAAGCAATCCTCTTGCCTCAACCTCCTGAGTAAAAATTTTGAAGATATTTCTATTTTGGGGGTATTTTGCTTGAAGTCTTAAGAGAAAGTAAGTGAGGAATGTTTAAGGAAAACTAAGGTTTAATACAGTCAGCAAATATCATGCAAGTTTTTTTTTTTGGTAACATAATACCTGCTCTTCTACTTCCTGATAGACCGTTGGGCTTAAAAGGCTTACAAGCTGTCTAAGTTCTTTACTGACTTCTGTCCCAGTTTCCTGTTTACTTAGTAGACGTCTGAGTCCTGAAATGGAATAGCAAAGGGTACAACTATTATTATAATAATAAAATATGATTTTGTTATCTAATTAGTATTAATTTGAGGCTAAAAAGTCTGGCTTAAAAACAAATGAAAACAAGATTAATCACATGATTTTTCAGTTACCTTTTCTCACAGACTTCTAGGTTGAGGTCTTTAAGATAGCTATCTGTTCTGAGAATTCCTACGTGCTAAACTGTGAGATCTGATTAAAAAAAACTCTGTCTAGACAATCTCTTTAATAAAAAAAAAAAAAAGAGGAGGATGGAATCACTGTGATAAATCAAAAAGTAGAGATAGTTTTTATTTTGTTTGAACCTAAGTGTCTTAAATAGAAACATTGTAAAGATAATTACTATAAACACATATTCAGTAAATGCTTGCCCTGTGGAAGCACTTATGCAGATTATTACTAGTCACTATTAATTGAGAAATATTACTATTAAATATAAACATATGGTAACATATATAGTTTGGGGCAAATCAATAGGTTCCTGAGAAAACATTATAGGTGAAGTGCTATAACACTAGGATAGTACATTTTCATGACAAAATAATACATAATAGTAGTAAAAGGTACAAAGTAAGTACTGTTTCCAGGTTATGTGGAAATGATGTATTATAATGTATGTATATTAAAATAAATACATAAGGCAAAATTGCCTTCTAGTGTATAATTAGGGAAACCACTATATGAATCTTTTAATGCTTTATACTCTCTTCAAGACCCAAGTTCTTAGCAGTATTAATAATTGTAAAATATCTTCAGGAACCTGAATAAGTTCTGCTATTGAGATACATCAAAGAAAGGGAGAAGGATCCAATCATTACAAAATTCCTTTATAAAGACTTGTTGGACATTCACATTTCTTTAGCAATCCAATTACAGAATTGAAAAATGTCTATCTGGCACAATATCAACTAAAGAGCTCTATTACTGGTACTTTCCCTCTCTATTCCTACAATACCCCCAGTAATGACTAATGCAAGGTACATTATTACAATGTCTTCAAAATCATCAAGAATGATAAAGACTTTCCAATTGTTTAGGTATTAAATGCATCATAGTATATTATAACCTTTAAAAATTCCCATACAGTATAACCCTATATTAATAAGTATATTTAATGAAATAGAAACCCATTTCCTATCCACACTGAATAAGAAAAATAGATTATAATACATACATGGCTCTGGTCAGCAAAGAAATAAAACAGATAACATAAACCTTTGCTTGGCAATTACAAATATATATATACTACTTTGTGATCTTTGGCAAATTACCATGTCTTTGTTTCTGTATCTACAAAATAAGGATAAGTATCTATCCCATAAGATTGTTGTAAAGGTTAAATATTTTAATGCATATAAAGTATATAGAACAGTGCCTGACACACAGTAAATGCTCAATTAAATGGAAGCTATTATATGAGAACAGTAATATACTGACTCCTTTCATCCTCAAAATTTCTGACTTTTAATTCACATATGTATTTGATTTTGGAGATAAGGCAAATTTTTTCTATTTGTTTTTGAGAAAAGGCAGTGTTGAGTAATTATTAATAGTTCAAAATACCAAAAGGGCTACTGGCCTCTCAAGCACAGCTCCATTTTCTCCACTAAAACTGGTCTTGATAAGGTCACTGATCTTTTTGGTCATTATTTTACTATACTATATGGTATATTCAACACACAACCTTTTCGTCAGAGAGGGAGTAAATATTTATTGCAACCTGATCAACAAAGTACCTACCACATGCCATCTGTATTGACATGAAGACAGCTTGATTATATAAAGACTGTCTTCTGAATTGGTATCTGTTGTGAGTTTTATCTTCATAGTTCAGTTATTAACTCTTCAAAATATAAGAATTTTGTTTTTCATAAACCATCAATAAACATTTTCTTTTTGAGAATCCCATGAAAAGAAAGAATGAATGCAGTACCTTTGTAGCAGGCACTTTGTCTCAGTAAAATCAAAATTTCCTGATGGGATTCAGCCATCAACAGTAGGAGTTTTGTAGCAGTACTTCTCATTACTGGACTAGAAGTTGAAAAAAGCTTGAAAATAACTTCATCTAAAATGGAATGCAGGGCTTTTCCTCCTATTCTGAGTAAATCACCACTAATAGAACAAAATTTTAAAAAGTACCATTACTAATTGATGCACAGGTATCACAACAAATTTAAAATAAAAGATTCAGTAACTTAATGCTGGACTGTGTCCTGATACAAGAATATAACCACTTTTTAAAATACATAGGTTGATTCCAAGAATATATCATATTCAGTCACTTAATATTTATTGAATTTCTACTATGTCCAAGGTACCATGTGTGCTAGGTACAATAGAGAATACAAAGTAGTCAAAGGCCCTCTCCTTAGAGAATCCTTCAATCAAATCAAGGAGGAAAGGTAAATGTGCAAAATATTAAACAATAAATAATTCAAAAGCTTCAAGACAATGATAAAAGTGAAATCAAGACAAGTACACAGTTAATTGTTAAATAATGTACAAAGACAAAAATGCCATAGGAATTCTATCATGTTCTTAATATAGGAGAAACTTAAATCTTTCCTTGGTATTTCCTTCATTATACTAACAATCTCATCTTGCATTACTGATGTCATGGAAAATTATTTAAAACTTAGAATTAGTCAAAAGAATGGGGTTAGTGAGTGTCCTTTCACTTACACCCTTAAGGAGCATGTGATTTTCTAGGCATATGTACCTCTGTTTTATTTTCTACTCAGTATTAAAATATTTTACAATTCTGTAAAAATAGAGGTTGGCTGGTAGAAAACAATGCCAAAAATTCCTATCTAAGAACAATGTAAACAGAATCTTATTCAAAGCAATACAAATGATTTCTGTCCAGTAGACAAAGGTAATTCTAAAGGCTACATTGCTTTACAAGACATTAAAGTCATATTTTCCAATTAGCAAATTTAAAGAATATCTACCAGCAAATTGATTTCTATGTTCCTTTGACAAAGCAACTCCATAAATCTATTTTCCGCAAATTCTCCTTTGAACCTGTATAGATATCTTATTTGTTCCCTCATTAATTAATGAGATGAATAAAATTTTGAGCAGTTAAAATTTATATTTGTGTAAGACTCATGTTTGAGCTTTTTGAAAATTGTACTTTAGTAATGACTAAAATAATTTTGTTAAGAGAAAAAGTGATCAGCAAGATACCTTAAATGTAAAAATCTTTAGGTTGAAAGACTTTATAAAGTTACCCAATAAAAATATGTGAGAATCTCTGACATCTACTTCTGTGCCACTTTGTCTTTTAAATAGTATTCCCTATGCCTAGGATGGTCACCCTTTCCCATCAGTCAATGTTTTCACACCATTCAAAACTCAGATAAAAAATATGCTCATCTCAGAAAGCCTTCCACAGATATCTCTATCCCAATCTGGTCACATCTTTACTCCATATCCTACCAAGAGTTTGTGAGTTTGTGCTATAATGTTAATATGCTAGTTTAAATGCTTTTAGATGCTCTTCAACTTCCTAATCTTAAAGACATCCTCTCTATACCACTAACTACCATCTTATCTCTCTGCTTCTCTTTTAATCCAAAATTCTCTGTCACCACTACCTCACTTCTCATTTCTCAAACCACTACATCTGGTTTTCATTTTTTTACTATTTCACTATATTATCTTTGATAAGTTCATTTCATCAGTATAACCTCCAAATGTCAAGTCACATATATATTATATGTGATTATTTTCCTAGACTTGTTTGTATCTGATACTCTTTACCTATTCAGCTTCTGTAATACAAAGTTCTGGTCTCCCCTCTACCTTCCACCCATACTTTTCTGAGCATTCTTTCTCATTTGTCTTTATGGACTCCACTTCCCCAGTATAACACTAAAAGGTTATTCGCCAAGACTCTGTTTTCAAGCCATTTCTTTTCTCTCTATTCATACTTCCTACTGATCTTGTCTTCTGTCATGTTTTTCACTACCATGTATAAGCTGATTTGTAAATCTGTAACTCTAGTCCAGATCTCTTGCAGAAGTCAGTTTACTTATTCACCTAATGAACATTTGAGTTATTGCTAGTCCTTGGTTATTACAAATAAACCTCAATGGACATTGGTGTATAAGTCTTTATATAGATACTTTTACTGACTGTTAAACTACCTATACACAACATAACCAACATTGAATTCATCATCTGTCTCACAAAACCAACTCCTTATATATTCAACATACCACAGTCTGTCTAATCAATATAGAAAGCTTAGTATCATACCTGACTGCACATTTTATTTTATCTACCTCATATCAAAACTTTCACCAAGTCCTCATAATTTTTGTTTTTAATAGCTTTTTAAAAACATAATTGATATATAACAAACTGCACATATGTAAAGCGTATACTTGCATCAGTTTGACATGTTTCACCAACATAAAACCAGAAAATGAATATATCCATCACCCCACAAAGCTTCCTTGTATTTCACTGTAGTTCCTCCTTTGTCTTCCCTATTATTCTATCCCCAGTTAACAACTGATTTGTTTTCTGAGAAACTTCCCTTTTATTACAACTTTGCTGAGAGGCTTTTTTTTTTTTTTTTAATAATAAAATTAGGAGAAGATAGATTATTTTTTAGAAAATTTTTTTTTTTTTTTCTTTTTTTTTTTTTTTTTTTTTTTCATTTTTAGCTTGTTAACTTAAGTTACAATGATTGACTTTAGAATATGAAACCAGCCCTAAATCCCAGGATAAACCAGACTTATTAATGATGTATTAACTTTTTAATATATTGTTGCATTTGACATTAAAATTTTGTTCAGAACACTTGTATCTACGTTTATGAGTATACTGATGAGTAGTTTTCTTATGTCTTTGCTTTGTTTTGGTATCAGGATAATGGTGACCTCATAGAATGAGCTGAAAAGTATTTCCTCCTTTTTCATTTTCTAGAAAAGTTTGCTTAAGATTATTATTTCTTCCAGAAGTGCCTAATAGAATTTACTAGTGAAAAAGCTATCCAGACTTGGAGTTCCCTTTGTGGGAGAGTTTTTAGCTACAAATTGAAGTTTTCTTTATAGCTATCTAGACTATATTTGGGTTATCTATTGCTTCTTGAGTAAATTTTGGTAGTTTGTGTCTTTCAATAAATTTGTCCATTTCATCTAAGTTGCTGAATTTGTGAGCATAAAGTTTTTCATATTATTCCCTTGTGATATTTTTAGTATCTGTAGACTCTTGTGATGTTACCTCTCTAATTCCTGAGATTGGTCATTTGTATTCTTTCTTTTCCTTTCTGTATTAGTCTTGCTACAGGTTTCTTCTTCTCCTCAAAGAACCAGTTTATGGTTTAATTTGTTTTCCCAAACAACTTCAATTTTCTCAAAGAACCAGTGCATGGTTTGTCTATTACTTTTGCTTACTATTTTACTGATTTCTTCTCAAACTTTACCATTTTCTTTCTTCTGCTTAGAGTTTAATTTCCCTTTTTTCCCCTACTTTAATACAGGGGAAAGCTGAGGTCAATGATTTGAGATTTTTCTTCGTTTCTAATACATAGACGTTAGTGATATAAAATTTCCCCTAAGTGTTATTCTGATTCCATTAAGAATTTCCCCAGAAATTCTCATGTTGTGTTTTTGTTTCCATTCACTTAAAAATAATGTCTAATTTCACTTTTCATTTCTTCTTTGTCTTATGAGTTATTTGGATGAATGTTATTATTTCCCACATATCTAGGGACTTTATAGAGATCTTCTTGGTATCAATTTCCAACTTAACTCCATTGAGGCCAGAGAACATACTTTGTATAACTGAAATCCTTTTACATTTCTTTTTTCTTTTTTTTTGAGACACAGTCTCACTCTGTCACCCAGGCTGGGGTGCAGTGACATGATCTCAAGTCACTTCAATCTCTGCCTCCTGGGCTCAAGTGACTCTCCCATCTCAGCATCCCAAGTAGCTGGGACTAGAGGCACGTGCCAACATGCCTGGCTAATTTTTGTACTTTTTGTAGAGCTGGGGTTTTGCCATGTTGCCTAAACTGGTCTCAAACTCCTGGACTTAAGCAATCTGCTCACCTCGGCCTCCCAAACTGCTGAGATTACAGGAGTGAGTCACCGTGCCCGGTCTCCTTTATGTTTCTTGGGACTTTTTTATGGCCCAGAATATGCATCCTTCTCTGTAAATGTTCCATCTGCATTTGAAAAGAAGATGTATTCTGCTACTGTTTGATAGAATGTTTTTAAAATGTCAATTAGGTCAAATTGGTTGATATTACTGTTCAAATCTTCTGTGGACATACTAATTTTTTGTCTACTTACTCTATTAATTATCAAAAGAGGTATATTAACATCTTTTGCTCTAATTGAGGATTTATTTCTCCTTGCCGTTCTTGTCAATTTTTGTTAGTATATCTTAAAACTTTATTAGGTCAATAAACACATCCTCTTGATGAACTGACTTTCTTATGATTATGAAATAACCTTCTTTAGCACTAGTAATATTCTTTGTTCTGTAACTTAATCTGATACTAATACAGGTACTTCAACTTTCTGTAGTATACGCATGGTGTATCTTGTTCCATCCCGTTACTTTTAACCTATTTGTGTCTTTATATTTAAGGTGCATTTCTGGTAGACAGCATGTAGCAGGCTTGTACTTTTTAAATCCAATCTGTCAATCTGTCTTTTAACTATAGTTTTTCAACATTTATATCTAATATAGATAGGTTCAAATCTACCACTTGGCTTTGTTTCTCCTTTGTTCTTTTTTTTTACTGTCTTCTTCTGGATTGCATATTTCTTAATGATTCATTTGTATTGCCTTTGTTGGCTTATAAGCTGTAAATTCTTTGTTTTGCTATTTTCTTCATTGCTTTGAGGCAAAGTATGTATCAATGTATCACAGTCTCATCACTTATCACAGTGATATTATACCACATCTTGTATAGTATAAGAGCCCCACATCAGTATGCTTCCATTTTTTTTTTTTTTTTTTGAGACGGAGTTTCACTCATGTTACCCAGGCTGGAGTGCAATGGTGCGATCTCGGCTCACCGCAACCTCCGCCTCCTGGGTTCAGGCAATTCTCCTGCCTCAGCCTCCTGAGTAGCTGGGATTACAGGCATGCGCCACCATGCCCAGCTAACTTTTTGTATTTTTAGTAGAGACGGGGTTTCACCATGTTGACCAGGATGGTCTCGATCTCTTGACCTCGTGATCCACCCGCCTCGGCCTCCCAAAGTGCTGGGATTACAGGCTTGAGCCACCGCGCCTGGCCTAGTATGCTTCCATTTATCTCCTCCCAGCCTTCATGCCTTTGTTGGAATACATTCTACTTCTGCATGTTTCTCAAATACATTATTATTTTTGTAGGGGCAAATATAGATATATTAAAATAATATAAGAAAAACAATCTTATATGTTTATGTAATCACCATTTCTGATACTCTTTATTTCTTTGTGTAGATGAATTTTCCTTCTGGCAGAAGGACTTCCTTAAATATTTCTTGTAGTGTCGGTCTGCTGGCGATTTCTGAAGAAGTATTTCGTCTTTGCTTTTGAATACTTTTCTGCTGAGTATAAAATTCTAGTTTGACAGTTTCTTTTTTAGTATTCAACTGTTTTTTTACTTGTCTGATAAGAAAGTTGCTGTCATCCTTATCTCTATTTCTCTATAATGTTTTTTCATCTCTGGTTGCTTTTAAGATTTTCTCTTTATCACTGGTTTGAGCATTTTGATTATGATGTGCCTCCATGTGGAATTTTCTTCATATTTATTGTCCTTGGGGTTTGATGACCGTTTTGAATCTGTAAGTTTACAGTTTTCATCAAATTTGGTAAATGATCAGCTTCAAACTTTTTTTCTGACCCTACTGCCTACTTTACATACTCTGATTACACCTATGTAAGGTTGCTCAAAGTTGTTCCACAGTTCATTGATATGCGTTTTTTTCCTTTTCTTCTTTCTTTTTTGTTTCATTTTGGATAGTTTCTACTAAGTGGCCTTAAAGTTCACTAATCTGCAGTGTTAATCTGCTGTTAATCCCATCCAGTGTATTTTTCATCTCAGATATTGTAGATTTCATCTCTAGAAGTTCACCTTGAGTCTTATATGTCTCTGTTAAACTTTTTGAATATGTGGAATATGGTTATAATAACTGGTATCCTTGCCTGTTAATTCCAACATATGTATCAATCTTGATTAACTAATTCTTCTTATTTTAGATCCTGTTTTCTTATTTATTTGCATGCCCATGCAAGATACTGTGAATTTTATCTTGTTATGGCTGATCAGAAAAAAAAAAAAAAAAAAAAGTGCCAGTAAAATGAAATCACCTGTTGAATTGTAGTATATTTTGTAGCACAGTCATAACTGTAGAATCTATCAATTTGAAGTAACTGTAACAAATGGTCATTTTGTAGTAACAAAGAAAAAGAAAAAACAAGTCATCAAAGCAAATATTCTGTGATGGCACAAGTGAGATTTTTCTCATCCTTTTTAAAGCCAAATGAAAGCATAACCATTTCTAGTGAACTTCCTACCTTTGAATAACCTACAATAAAAAAAGATTTTCAAATAAAGGCAGGTTCAATAACCATATGCAGTTAAGTTACTTGAAACAGTTTGACCCTTTAGGGTCTTGCTTTTATGATCTGAAATAGTGCTCATTCTAATGCTAATTATTCCTCACAACTGGAGTAAAACCTTCCTGAACATTCTATCCAATGACCCACTCTTTATGAGCCACTGTTTAAGCTTTCCAGTTTGGCTGCTGGAAACAGGCACTATTTCTGGCCCTGTGTGAGCTCCTTGCACTGTTCCTATTAATCCTTTGGGATTATTGTTTTCCCTGGCATTGGGTAGTTCTTTACATATATGTGCAGATCAGTACTCTACTTAATACTTGAAGGATACCCTCTGCAGATCTCTGGGGTTCTCTGTGTGTATAGGTCTCTTCTTTAGTATTCTGTATTGTGAACTCTAGCCATCTTGTTCTCTCCAGATTGTGAGATGGCTTCAATTCAAGTTGGCTGGGATGCCTCTCCATATACTTTAACCTGGAAACTCTCTCAATACTGATAGAGCAATTCTAAGATTCACCTCGTTTATTCCTTTTTCTCTGGGCTTACTTTCTTTCACTGACTGATGTCCAGTTTCTCAAAAAATTATGTTTCATGCTTTTGTCCTTTTTTTCAAGTGGGAGAATAAATCCATCCCTACTATTCCATCTTGATCAGAAGTAGAAGTAAAGTCCTGATAATTATATATAATTCATTATTTTAAAAACTTCATTTCCCAGGTACCAATGCCCAAGGACAAGATTTAATTACTTCACTTGGATTAGTATGATTGCCTTTTTTGTCTAGAGTTTTCTTCCTCATAATCTTTCCTTTATATAATCACCAGAGTGACAAAACTGAAATGTAATCTGATGACTTTCATCTACTTTAAAAATCTTCAATGGTCCCGTGGCCTATAGGATAAGACTTCGTTTACTTAACACAGCATATAAATTCATGACTTGGAATCTCAACTGAGCTTGCTAGCCACCTCCCTAAATAGAACTTTAAATCCTAACGATGAATTTGTACCTACTTTTCATCCTCAGCATGTTGTTTCTTATCTCTGTGCTTTTGCTTATGTTGCCTGGAAATACTGCTTTTTCTTACTCCTTTTCCTCCCTGGCCAATATATCATCCTTGAAGTTTCATCTCAGATATTACCTTCTCCAGGAAGCATCTCCCCTCAGTTTGGGAGAGAAGGTCCTTTAACACTTATGCTCACCCTTAACATTGTAACTTAGTGTATTATGATATAATGATGTCTGTGTGTCTGTCTTTTCCATTCTATTGTAAGCTCTTTGAAGGCAAGGTTTATAACTTAATCAACTCTGTAACTGCAATGACAGATATAGCAGCTGCATAATAAATTCATAGTAAACTAAAAGAATGAATTATTTCAATTGTGCATACTCTGCTCTTCCATTTTAATCTGAATAATTGTCAGTTGCTTTTTTTAAAAATTTAAAGAAAATTTTTTTTATTTATTACATTTTAGGTTTTGGGGTACATGTGAAGAACATGCAAGATTTTTGCATAGGTACACACATGGCAGTGTGATTTGCTGCCTTCTTCCCCTTCACCTATACCTGGCATTTCTCCTCATGCTATCTCTCCCCACTTCCCCACCCCCCGGTCCCTCCCCTATATCCCCCCACCAGACCCCAGTGTGTAGTGCTCCCCTCCCTGTGTCCATGTGTTCTCATTGTTCAACACCTGCCTATGAGTGAGAACATCTGGTGTTTGATCTTCTGCTCTTCTGTCAGTTTGCTGAGAATGATGGTTTCCAGGTTCATCCATGTCCCTACAAAGGACACAAACTCATCATTTTTGATGGCTGCAGAATATTCCATGGTCTATATGTACCACATTTTCCCTGTCCAGTCTATCATCGATGGGCATTTGGGTTGGTTCCAGGTCTTTGCTATTGTCAACAGTGCTGCAATGAACATTCGTGTGCACGTGTCCTTATAGTAGAACGATTTATAATCCTTTGGATGTATACCCAGTAATGGGATTGCTGGGTCAAATGGAATTTCTATTTCTAGGTCCTTAAGTAATCGCCACACTGTCTTCCACAATGGTTGAACTAATTTATACTCCCACCAACAGTGTAAAAGTGTTCCTATTTCTCCACATCCTCTCCAGCATTTTTCAATGATCGCCATTCTAACTGCTGTGAGATGGTATCCCAATGTAGTTTTGATTTGCATTTCTCTAATGACTAGTGATGATGAGCATTTTTTCCATATGTTTGTTGGCCTCATGTATGTCTTCTTTTGTAAAGTGTCTGTTCATATCCTTCGCCCACTTTTGAATGGGCTTGTTTGTTTTTTTCTCTTGTAGATCTGTTTTAGTTCTTTGTAAATTCTAGATATCAACCCTTTGTCAGATGGGTAGACTGCAAAAATTTTTTCCCAATCTGTTGGTTGCCGATTCACTCTAATGACTGTTTCTTTTGCCATGCAGAAGCTGTGGAGTTTGATTAGGTCCCATTTGTCTATTTTGGCTTTTGTTGCCAATGCTTTTGGTGTTTTGGTCATGAAGTCCTTGACTATGCCTATGTCCTGAATGGTTTTGCCTAGATTTCTTCTAGGGTTTTTATGGTGTTAGGTCTTAAGTTTAAGTCTTTAATCCATCTGGAGTTAATTTTAGTGTAAGCTGTCAGGAAGGGGTCCAGTTTCTGCTTTCTGCACATGGCTAGCCAGTTTTCCCAACACCATTTATTAAACAGGGAATCCTTTCCCCATTGCTTGTTTTTTTCAGGTTTGTCAAAGATCGGATGGTTGTAGATATGTTGTGTTTCTTCCGAGGCCTCTGTTCTGTTCCATTGGCCTATATCTCTGTTTTGGTACCAGTAACACGCTGTTTTGATTACTGTAGCCTTGTAGTATAGTTTGAAGTCCGGCAGTGTGATGCCTCCTGCTTTGTTCTTTTTGCTTAGAACTGACTTGGCTATGCGGGCTCTCTTTTGGTTCCCTATGAAGTTTAAGGTGGTTTTTTCCAGTTCTGTGAAGAAGGTCATTGGTAGCTTGATGGGAATAGCGTTGAATCTGTACATTACTTTGGGCAGTATGGCCATTTTCACAATATCGATTCTTCCTAACCATGAACATGGAATGTTTCTCCATCTGTTTGTGTCCTCTCTTATTTTGTTGAGCAGTGGCTTGTAGTTCTCCTTGAAGAGGTCCTTTACGTTCCTTGTTAGTTGTATTCCTAGGTATTTTATTCTCTTTGTAGGAATTGTGAATGGCAGTTCATTCTTGATGTGGCTGCCTTTAAGTGTTATTGGTGTATAGGAATGCTTGTGATTTTCGCACATTGATTTTGTATCCTGAGACTTTGCTGAAGTTGCTTATCAGTTTCAGGAGATTTTGGGCTGAGACGATGGGGTCTTCTAGATATACAATCATGTCATCTGCAGATAGAGACAATTTGACTTCCTCCTTTCCTATTTGAATATTTTTCTTGCCTGATTTCTCTGGCTAGAACTTCCAGTAGTATATTGAATAGGAGTGGTGAGAGAGGGCATCCTTGTCTAGTGGCAGATTTCAAAGGGAATGCTTCCAGTTTTTGCCCATTCAGTATGATATCGGCTGTTGGTTTGTCGTAAATAGCTTTTATTATTTTGAGATACGTTCCATCAATACCTAGTTTATTGAGGGTTTTTAGCATAAAGGGCTGTTGAATTTTGTCAAAGGCCTTCTCTGCATCAATTGAGATAATCATGTGGTTTTTGTCTTTGCTTCTGTTTATGTGGTGAATTACGTTTATAGACTTGCATATGTTGAACCAGCCTTGCATCCTGGGATGAAGCCTGCATGATCATGGTGGATAAGCTTTTTGATGTGCTGTTGCAGTCAGCTTGCCAGTATTTTATTGAAGATTTTTGCATCTATGTTCATCATGGATATTGGCCTGAAGTTTTCTTTTCTTGTTGAGTCTCTGCCGGGTTTTGGTATCAGGATGATGTTTGTCTCATAAAATGATTTGGGAAGGATTCCCTCTTTTTGGATTATTTGGAATAGTTTCAGAAGGAATGGTACCAGCTCCTCTTTGTACGTCTGGTAGAATTCAGCTGTGAACCCATCTGGACCTGGGCTTTTTTTGGGTGGTAGGCTCTTAATAGCTGCCTCAACTTCAGACCTTGATATTGGTCTATTCAGGGTTTCAACTTCTTCCTGGTTTAGGCTTGGGAGGAGGCAAGCATCCAGGAATTTATCCATTTCTTCCAGGTTTACTAGTTTATGTGCATAGAGTTGTCTGTAATAATCTCTGATGATGGTTTGAATTTCTGTGGAATCTGTGGTGATATCCCCTTTATCGTTTTTTATTGCATCAATTTGGTTATTCTCTTTTCTTTTTTATTAATCCGGCTATTAAATGTGTCCCAGAGATTTTGGTATGTTGTGCCTTCGTTCTCGTTGGTTTCAAAGAACATCTTTATTTCTGCCTTCATTTCATTGTTTATCCAGTCAACATTCAAGAGCAAGTTGTTCAGTTTCCATGAAGCTGTGCGGTTCTGAGTTAGTTTCTGCATTCTGAGTTCTAATTCAATTGCAGTATGGTCTGAGAGACTGTTTGTTATGATTTCCGTTCTTTTGCATTTGCTGAGGAGTGATTTATTTCCAATTATGTGGTCAATTTTAGAGTAGGTGTGATGTGGTGCTGAGAAGAATGTATATTCTGTGGATTTGGAGTGGAGAGTTCTGTAAACATCTATTAGGTTTGCTTGGTCCAGGTCTGAGTTCAGGTCCTGGGTATCCTTGTTAATTTTCTGTCTTGTTCATCTGTCTAATATAGACAATGGTGTATGGTGTGTTAAAGTCTCCCACTATTATTGTGTGGGAGTCTAAATCTCTTTGTAAGTCATTAAGAACTTGCCTTATGTATCTGGGTGCTCCTGTATTGGGTGCGTATATATTTAGGATCGTTAGCTCTTCTTGTTGCATTGATCCTTTTACCATTATGTAATGTCCTTCTTTGCCTCTTTTGATCTTCGTTGCTTTAAAGTTTATTTTATCAGAGATGAGAATTGCAACTCCTGCTTTTTTTTGCTCTCCATTTGCTTGGTAAATCTTTCTCCATCCCTTTATTTTGAGCCTTTGTGTATCCTTGCATGTGAGATCGGTTTCCTGGATACAGCACACTGATGGGTTTTGGCTTTTTATCCAATTTGCCAGTCTATGTCTTTTGATTGGGGCATTTAGTCTATTTACATTTAGGAATAATATTGTTATGTGTGAATTTGATACTGCCATTTTGATGCTAGCTGGCTCTTTTGTTCGTTGATGCAGATTCTTGATTGTGTTGATGCTCTTTACCATTTGGTATGTTTTTGGAGTAGCTGGTACTGGTTGTTCCTTTATAAGTGTAGAGTCTCTTTCAGGAGCTCTTGTAAAGCAGGTCTGGTGGTGATGAAATCTCTGAGTATTTGCTTGTTTGTAAAGGATTTTATTTTTCCTTCACTTATGAAGTTTAGTTTGGCTGGATAGGAGATTCTGGGTTGAAAGTTCTTTTCTTTAAGGATGTTTAATATTGGCCCCCACTCTCTTCTGGCTTGTAGGGTTTCTGCTGAGAGATCTGCTGTGAGTCTGATGGGCTTCCCTTTGTGGGTATCCTGGCCTTTCTCTCTGGCTGCATTTAGGATTTTCTCCTTCATTTCAACCCTGGTGAATCTGATGATTATGTGCCTTGGGGTTGCTCTTCTTGAGGAATATCTTTGTGGTGTTCTCTGTATTTCCTGGACTTGAATATTGGCCTGTCTTGCTAGGTTAGGGAAGTTTTCCTGGATAATATCCTGAAGAGTATTTTCCACCTTGGATTCATTCTCTTCGTCACATTCAGGTACACCTATCAGACGTAGATTAGGTCTTTTCACATAGTCCCACATTTCTTGGAGACTTTGTTCATTCCTTTTTACCCTTTTTTCCATTCTTGCCTTCTCGTTTTATTTCATTGAGTTGATCTTCGACCTCTGATATCCTTTCTTCTGCTTGGTCAATTGGGCTGTTGAAACTTGTGCATGTTTCACGAAGTTCTCGTGTTGTGTTTTTCTGCTCGATCAATTAACTTATATTCCTCTCTATGTTGTCCATTCTCGTTAGCATTTCGTGAAATCTTTTTTCAAGGTTTTAGTTTCTTTGCATTGGGTTAGAACATGTTATTTTAGCTCATAGTAGTTTCTTATTACCCACCTTCTGAAGTCTGATTCTGTCATTTCATCACACTCCTTCTCCATCCAGCCTTGTTCCCTTGCTGGTGAGGAGTTGTGATCCCTTTTAGGAGGAGAGGTGTTCTGGTTTTGGGTGTTTTCATCATTTTTGTGCTGGTTTCTTCCCCCTTTGTAGGTTTATCCACCTGTTGTCTTTGTAGTTACTGACTTTCAGATTGGGTTTCTGAGTGAACTTCCAGTTTGTGGATGCTGAAGTTACTTCTTTTTCTTAGCTTTCCTTCTAACACTCTGGCCCCTCTGCTGTAGGACTGCTGAGGTCCACTCCAGACCCTGTTTGCTGGGGCATCACCTGTAGCAGCTGCAGAACAGTAAAGGTTGCTGCCAGTTTCCTCTTCTGCTATCTTTGCCCCAGAAGGATGCCCGCCAAATGTCAGTCTGTTCTCTCCTTTGTGAGGTGACTCTTTGGATATACTGGGGTCAGGGAGCTGCTTCAGGAGATAGTCTGTCCTTTATTGGAGCTCAAGTCTTGAGCTGTGAGCGCTGTTGTTCATTCAGAGTTGCTGGGCAGGTACGTTTAGGTCTGCTGCAGCAGAACTCATAAATTCCCTTTCACCCCCTCCCCCACAGGTGCTGTGTTCCAGGGAGTTAGGGCTTTATTTATGAGTTTCCGTTGTGCTGCTGCCTTTTTTTTTTTTTCTTTCAGGGCTGCCCTGCCCAGCGAGGAGGCAGCCTAGTCACTGTCTGCCTGCAGAGGCTTTGCTGAGCTGCTGTGGGCTCCGCCAGCTGCCGTGTGATCTTCCCTGCAGTCCTGTTTATATGGGTGTAGTTAGAACTGCCTTGGCAATGGTGGCCGGCCTCTGTTATGGTGGACTCTCTGAGTAGTGGCAGGTTGTCTCAGCAACGGTGGGTTGCCTCAGCAATGGTGGGCTGTCTCAGCGATGGTCAGACTGCCTCCGTAGTGGTGGAGTGTCTCAGTAATGGTGGACGCCCCTCCCCCACAGAGCCGGACCGTCCCGGGTTCAGCTGTGCTTGCTGTGAAACTCTCAACAGAGAGTTTTCAATTACTGTTTTTTTTTTTTTTTTTTGTGGGGGTGGGGTGGGACCAGCCGAACCTGATCACCTGGCTCCCTGACTCAAGAGTTTTTTGTTGTTGTTGTTGTTGGAGGGTCGACTCTCTCCCTGTTGAAAAGGCGCTGGGATCTCCCGTGCCGCGACTCACTGAGCCGGTTGAAACAGCGGCATTGAGATTCCTGGCATTTTTTTTGCCTAGGAATCTCCTGGCCTGGCTCAGTATTTCAGATGAATGGGCAACTCTGCCGTCTCAGGGCTCCTATTGCCAGCTAAGAGGGCACCCGGACCAGTGTCTTTTGTATGGAGAACCGCCGTGCCAGGGCGCGGGCAAAGCAGCTGTGCAGGCCAAAACAGCCTTGCAGGCTGAAACAGCCGCGCTGGTGACCTGTGGGGCTCCTCCGCCTGGGAATCTCCTGGTCTGTGGGCAATAAAAATCCGTCTGGAAATGCAGCGTCCACTCAGCCTCTGCACTTTCACTGGGAGCTGTAATCCTGAGCTGTTCCTAGTCGGCTATCTTTCCCCCCCACGCCCCGATCCCCCTGTCAGTTGCTTCTTTTACACCCTTCTTGACCATCTATAAAAATACCAAGCTTGAAGCTTATTAAATAAATGTGATTAAACATTTTTTGTTGTGATCTCAATATTTTTCTTCACGTATCGCATTAATTCTCTTTTTTAAGGCTGAGATATGTGCTAAAACTTTCTTAAGCTCTTGGATAAGGTATCAATTTGATAATAAATTTCCAGTCTTTTGTAGTATTTTATATTAATTTTTTTTTCTGAAAGACAATGGTGATGGAGCTTAAGCATTATATACAAATCACATGCAATCAATTTTAGTAAAATTAGAATAAAATTGGTAATCCTTCTGATTAAAAAAATAAAAAAATCAGTAACATTTTATAAATCCATGTCACCTGTTGATCTGTAGTATATTCTGTAGCATCATCAAGACTGCAGATCCTATTTGGACATTGTCAGCTTGCAGTAAGTGTAAGAAATGATCACTCTGTAGTACTAAAGGAAAAGAAAAAAAAAAAGATTAACACAAAAATTTTATGATAACAAAGGAAGATTTTGTTCTTTTCAAACCAAATCAAAGCAGACCATTTCTGCTAAACTTTCTGACTTTGTATACTCTACAATAAAGGAAATTTTAAGATGTAAAATTCATGGTAATTTTAAATAGACATAAATAAGTCATTCCATTTTTATGAATATAGTCAGAGAACAGGCATAAATACTAAGCTAAAAGTCTATTGTTATCTCTCTTTAAATCGAAAATAACATATCCTAAATCTGAATCTTTTTTCCTATCAATGAATTTCAGTGAATAAAAACAAATTTCTTGCAAAGACAGACTATAAGGGGATGGAAATGGCACAGATGACTATAATTGGTTGCTTACATCCTTAAAAAATTTAATTTTGTGACACATTGTTTTATATAATAATGAATACATTAACTACAAAAATTTCCTTTTATTGATTCGTAATCTTTAAGCTCTAAGCAGTCAGTTATAATGATTTAGCATTGGATGGTTATACAAGTTGCTTAACCTTTTAGAAACTGTTTCTTCATTTCTTCATTGGTAAAACTAGAAATAATAGCTCTCACATGAGCTAATGTAAAATGTCCTAGAACAGGGAATGTTTCTAATAAATGTCAGTTTCCATTCCATTGTATGCTCAATAACTGAGCATAACTACCAAAGGTATTAGTTATACTAACTGAAAGTAGTTGCCTTTGGAAAATGGGAAATGGAGTAGGCATGAGGGCCAGGGATTGTCTGTGTGTTTTAATGATCCTTACGGGACTACTTGACTCTCTAAATTATGTGCATGAATGAATCTAGGGAGAAAAGCTAAAAGTAAAATTTCAGTTCAAGTATTTCTTAAAAAAATTCTTATAGTGTTACATCTATATTAGATGAAATTTTTCAAGAGTAAAAAGAGTGCCATCAATGTCACTAAGAATTATTTTCTCAGTCTTAAGAAAACACAATACAAAACTTATCATGTTTGTGTTTCTCAATGTAAACAAAAATATCCTGTAACTTCCAAGTTCGCTAAAAGCTCATTAAATAAAAGCTTACACTTACTTGGATAATTAGGTTATATGAGTTAAATCATATCCACCCTGAATGTAGGGATTTCTCTCACAGTAGGTCTAAAACACTGCAATCTTTTAAACTTAAAAGTTATTTTCAGGAATAAACTATTCAAAGTATAATTTATCTTTATCTTAGATTTGCTAAACAGAAAAAGCTATTGTCGACGTTGGCTGTGTAAAATTGGAATATCCATTCTAAAAAAATTGTAAGCTTATTTCAACATGGTTTCATTTCAGTGTGGTTGTCTATATAGTTAATGTGGCATTTATTTTTGGAAAAAAAAGATCAAACTGTTAGCAGTTGACTCTACAATAGCTATTAGTTACATTAACATCTTTTCTCTTACCATTCTGAATAAGTTCAATATGGCCTCCCACAAGCCAGAAGAGAGAATCAGTCACAATGTGGAAAAAGTGTAGTAATTCACCTTTTTCTTCAGCCTTAACATAAAAGATAAGCCCAGTTTACTTTTCTATCATTTTTTTTTTTTTTTTTTAAGAAGACTTCTCTCTGGGGAGTTAGAGGATACAGTTTCTGGATCTAACTTAGCTATTTATGAGGAACATGATTTTGTTGCCTTTAGTTTCTTAATTGTAAAACTTATGGTTACAGGATAGTAATATCTACTAGAAATGGTTGTTATCCAGATAAAATAAAACCATGTAAGTAGTGTAAGGACTACAAGTTGATACAATAGGATTTCTTAATACTTGCTATGCATCAGAATCACTTGTTGAGCTTTTTAAATACATCTATGGACAAGCTTCAGTTCAAATGTACTGAATTTGAATCTCCAAAGGCAAAGGCTGGATATCTGTATTTGCACAAAGTTAGTTGGCTGATTTGGTTATGCAACCAGGATGCAAACAACTGCAATATTCAAATGTAGATGTCAGCATGAGAGGGATTATTGATAGTGTATTTCAGTTCCAGTTTCTACTCATAAGTTTAGGAGGGCAGAGATCATGTCATTTAGCTCCCCACTATAAACTTGGTTTCTAGGACAGTTCTGACACATAGTAAATGTTCAATCAACATTAAGTCAAC
Organism: Sapajus apella; assembly: GCF_009761245.1. Classification (NCBI taxonomy): domain Eukaryota; kingdom Metazoa; phylum Chordata; class Mammalia; order Primates; family Cebidae; genus Sapajus; species Sapajus apella. Next base: position 1,738,109 of record NW_022437111.1, on the reverse strand, counting down.
AAATAAATGACAATTTTTTTCTGGTTCTTCCTTTCTGGAAAGTAGGGTGAGAAATTATTATGAATTAGAGCTACAAGGAGAAATAAGAAGTATAGATTCCATTTGCAATTTTGTCATTTATTGGCCATGTAATTTTAGTAGAATATTAGTTAAAGGTCACTAATCTTATCCATGTCCTGAATGTTTGTACTATAGCACAAAAGTAATGATGAGAGCAGCAAAAATATTATGATTGCCATGATTACTCTTTATAATAATGAGAGTATTTTCTTCCTAATATTCTAGCACAAAGCTACATAAATATTTAAGTAAACTGACACATGCTGACTTGAATACAATTGAAAAAAAAAAAAAAACCCTAAGAAAACTCACAGTAGAAGAAGAGTTCTTTTAGTACAGTAAACTATCTTTGCCAGAGTTTTACCTAAAGATACATAAGAAAGGGCATGGTAATTCTCATTGCTGTCAATGAATCATTTATCTAAATAAAAATACAACAATAAAGAAAAGAAAAATATTATGAAAAGTATTGAAGGACTTTATAAATGAAAGGAATTAAGTGAATAAGTATATTTCTAATGAAAATAACATCCAAATATATGTCTATATAACATTAATATGTAATTTTAATAATATATAACAAAAAATTATTAATGCTCTTAAATGGGAATATTAAATAAAGGTGCTTTGAATAAAAGATAAAGCATCTATAATGATCTGAGCTATTAAGGAGACAGATTTTACAAATGAGGAAAATGAGATACAGTAAAATCCAGTGATTTGCTATAGAACCTAGAGTTAGTTTGTGGCACAACCAGCAGGAGAAATCAAATCCAACACAATTCCTATAGTTCATGTGGCTTCAACTAACCTAAATTAAAACTAAATCTAGCAAATTTTATTTAGTGCTAATGTCCCATAAAATGACAGTGGAGATACCAGAAATGGAATTGTAACCAATTATATAGAAAACATATGCTCTACCACTGAGTTAAATTCTCTGCTGGGGGGATCTTGCAAGATGCCCAAATAGGAACAGCTCTGGTCTGCAGCTCCCAGAGAGACCAATGCAGAAGGCAGGTGATTTTTGCATTTCCAATTAAGGCATCTGGATCATCTCATTGGGACTGCTTAGACAGCAGCGAGCAGAAGCAGAGTGGGGCATCACCTCACCCAGGAAGTGCAAGGAGCCAGGGACCTCCCTCCCCTGGCCAAGGGAAGCCAAGAGGGACTGTGCTATCTGGCCCAGATACTACACTTTCCCTCATTTTTGCAACCTGCAGACCAGGAGATTCCTTGCCTATACCACCAGGGCCCTGGGTTTCAGGCACAAAACTGGGTGGCTGTTTGGGCAGACACTGAGCTAGCTGCAGGTGTTTTTTTTTTGTTTTTTTTTTGTACCCCAATGGCACCTGAAACCCCAGAGAGACAGACCATTCACTCCCCTAAAAAGGGAGCCGAAGCCAAGGTCCCACTCCCATGGAGCCCAGCAAGCTAAGAACCACTGGCTTGAAATTCTTGCTGTCAGCACAGCAGTCTGAAGTCAACTGGACTGATTGATCGAGCTTCGTGGGGGAGAGGCATCAGCTATTACTGAGGCTTGTGTAGACAGTTTTCCCCTCACAGGGTTAAGGAAGTTACTGGGAAGTTCAGACTGGGTGGAACTCACTGCAGCATAACAAAGTGACTGTAGCCAGACTACCTCTCTAGATTCCCCCTCACTGGGCAGGGCATCTCTTAAATAAAGGTAAGCAGCCCCAATCAGGGCCTTATATATAAAACTGCCATCTCCCTGGGACAGAGCACCTAGGGGAAGGGGTCAGCTTCAGCAGACTGAAACATTCCTGCCTGCCGGCTCTGAAGAGAGCAGCAGATCTGCCAGCACAGTGCTCAAGTTCTGCTAAGGGACAGAATGCCTCCTCAAGTGGGTCCCTGACCCCATGCCTCCTGACTGGGAGACACCTCCATACAGGAGAGCTCTAGCTGGCATCAGGCAGGTGCCCCTCTGGGACAAAGCTTCCAGAGGAAGGAGCAGGTAGCACTCTTTGCTGTTCTGCAGCCTCTGCTGGTGATATCCAGGGAAACAGCCTCTGGAGTGGACCTCTAGCAAACTCCAGCAGACCTGCAGAAGAGGGGCCTGACTGTTAGAAGGAAAACCAGCAAACAGAAAGTAATAACATCAACATCAACAAAAAGGGCACCCCCACAAAATACCCATCCAAAGGTCATCAGCATCAAAGATCAAAGGTAGATAAATCCAAAGATAAGGAAAAGCCAGTGCAAAAATGCTGAAAATTCTAAAAACCAGGATGCCTCTTCTCCAAATGATTGCAATTCCTCTCTAGCAAGGGCATGAAACTGGATGGAGAATGAGTTTAATGAAATGACAGAAGTACGCTGCAAAAGGTTGGTAATAACAAACTTCTCTGAGCTAAAGGATCATGTCCTAATCCAAAGCAAGGAAGCTAAGAAGCTTTATAAAACGTTACAGGAGGGAGGAGGGTGGGGAGTATATCTTATAAAAATTATTAAAAAAAAAAAAAAAAAAAAAAGGTTACAGGAAATGCTAACTAGAATAACCAGTTTACACAGAAACATAAATTACCTGATGGAGCTGAAAAACATAGCATGAGAACTTCATAAAGCATACATAAGTATCAATAGCTGAATTGATCAATTGGAAAAAAGAATACAAGAGATTGAAGATCAACTTAATGAAATAAAGCATGAAGGTAAGATTAGAGAAAAAAGAATGGGTCCATTGGCAAGATGGCCAAATAGGAACAGCTCTAATCTGCGGCTCCCAGCAAGATTGACGCAGAAGGTGGGTGATTCCTGTATTTCCAACTAAGGCACCTGGTTCATCTCACTGGGACTGGTTGGACAATGGATGCCATCCATGGAGGGTGAGCTGAAGCAGCATGGGGCATTGCCTCACCCGGGAGGCACAAGGGGTCAGGGGATTTCTCCTAGCTAAGGGAAGCTGTGAGAGACTGTACCAGGAAGAACAACGCATTCTGGCCCAGATACTGTGCTTTTCCCATGGTCTTCACAACCAGCAGACCAGGAGATCCCCTCCAGTTCCTATGCCACCTGGATTCCAAGCACAAAACTGGGTGGCCATTTGGGCAGGAGTTTTTTTTTTTTTTTTCATACCCCAGTGGCACCTGGAATGCCAGTGAGACAGAAACTTCACTCCCCTGGAAGGGCAGCTGAAGCCAGGGAGCCAAGTGGTCTGGCTTGGTAGATCCCACCCCCTTGGAGCCCAGTAAGCTAAGATCCATTGGTTTGAAATTCTCGCTGTCAGCACAGCAGTCTGAGGCTGACCTGGCATTATCAAGCTTGATGTGGGGAGGGGTGTCCGCCACTGTTGAGGCTTGAGTAGGTGGTTTTTCCCTCACAGTGTAAACAAGGCCTTCTGGAAGTCTGAACCAGGCAGAGCCCACCATAGCTCAGCAAGGCCTTTGCAGCCAAACTGCCTGTCTAGATTACTCCTCTCTGGACAAGGCATCTCTGAAAAAAAGGCAGCAGCCCTAGTCAGGGACTTATAGACAAAAACCCCATCTTCCTGGAACAGAGCACCTGGGGGAAAGGGTGGCTGTGGGTGCAGCTTCAGCAGACTTAAACGTCCCTGCCTGACAGTGCTGAAGGAAGCAGGAGATCTCCCAGCATGGCATTTGAGCTCTGATATGGGACAGACTGCCTCCTCAATTGGGTCGGTGGCCCCTGTGTATCCTGACTGGGAGACCCCTCCCAGTACAGGCCAAAAGACACCTCATACAGGAGAGCTCTGGCTGATATCTGGTGGGTGCCCCTTTGGGACAAAACTTCCAGAGGAAAGAACAGGCATCAATCTTTGCTGTTCTGTAGCCTCCACTGGTGATACCAGGCAAACAGGAGTTTGACCTCTGGGAAACTCCAGCAGACCTGCAGCAGAGGAAAACTGAAGTTAGAAGGAAAACTAACAAACAGAAAGAAATATCAACATCAACAAAAAGGATGTCCACTCAGAGACTCCATCTGAAGGTCACCAACATCAAAGACCAATGGTAGATAAATCCACGAAGATAGGGAGAAATCAGTGCAAAAAGGCTGAAAATTCCAAAAGCCAGAACACCTCTTCTCTTCCAAAGCATCAAACTCTTTGCCAGCAAGGGAACAAAACTGAACGGAGAATGAATTTGAAGAACTGACAGAAGTAGGCTTCAGAAGGTGGGTAATAACAAACTCCTCTGAGCTAAAAAAGCATGTTCTAACCCAATGAAAGGAAGCTGAGCCTTGAAAAAAGGTTAGATGAATTGCTAACTATAATAATCAGTTTAGAGAAGAACATAAATGACCTAATGGAGCTGAAAAACACAGCACAAGAATTTCATGAAGCATACACAAGTATCAGTAGTTGAATTGATCAAGTGGAAGAAAGGATATCAGAAATTGAAGATCAACTCAATGAAATAAAGCGAAAAGACAAGATTAGAGACAAAAGAGTGAAAAGAAATGAACAAAGCCTCCAAGAAATATGGGACTATGTGAAAAAACAAAACAAAACAAAACAAATCTACTTTTGATTGGTATACCTGAAAGTGACAAGGAGAATGGAATCAAGTTGGAAAATACTCTTCAGGATATTAGCCAGGAGAACTTCCCCAACCTAGCACGGGAGGCCAACATTCAAATCCAGGAAATACAGAGAACACCGCAAAGATACTCCTTGAGAAGAGTAATCCCAAGACACATAATCATCAGATTCACCAGGGTTGAAATGAAGGAGAAAATCCTAAGGGCAGCCAGAGAGAAAGGTCGGGTTACCCACAAACGGAAGCCCGTCAGATTAACAGTGGATCTCTTTGCAGAAACCCTATGAGCCAGAAGATAGTGGGGGCCAATATTCAACATTCTTAAAGAATTTTCAACCCAGAATTTCATATCTAGCCAAACAAAGCTTCATAAGCAAAGGAGAAATAAAATCCTTTACAGACAAGCAAATGCTGAGAGACTGTCACCACCAGGCCTGCCTTACAAGAGCTCCTGAGAAAGCGCTAAACATGGAAAGAACAACCGGTACCAGTCACTAAAAAAACAAACCAAATTGTAAAGACTGTTGACAGTATGAAGAAACTGCATCAACTAACAGGCAAAATAACCAGCTAGCATCATAATGACAGGACCAAATTCACACATAACAGTATTAACCTGAAGTGGAAAAATGCTAAATGGCCCATTTAAACAACATAGACTGGCAAATTTGATAAGAGTCAAGACCAATTAGTGTGCTGTATTCAGGAGGCCAATCTCATGTGCAAAGACACAAATAGGCTCAAAATAAAGGGATGGAGAAATATTTACTAAGCAAATGGAAAGCAAAAAAAAAAAAAAAAACAAACCAAAAAACAAGGTTGCAATCCTAGTCTCTGATATAATAGACTTTAAACCAACAAAGATCAAAACAGACAAAGGACATTATATAATGGGAAAGGGATCAAAGTAACAAGAAGAGCTAACTATCCTAAATATATATGCACCCAATACAGGAGCACCCAGATTCATAAAGCAAGTTCTTGAAGACCTACAAAGAGACTTAGACTCCCACACAATAATAGTGGGAGACTTTAACACCCCTTTAACACTGTCAACATTAGACAGATCAATGAGTCAGAAAATTAGCAAGAATATCCAGGACTTGAACTAGGCTCTGGACCAAGTGGACCTAATATACATCTACAGAACTCTCCACCCCAAATCCACAGAATATACATTCTTCTCAGCACCACACTGCACTTATTCTAAAATTGACCACATAATTGGAAGTAAAATACTCCTCAGCAAATGCAAAAGAATGAAAATCATAACAGACAGTTTCTCAGACCGCAGTGCAATTGAATTAGAAATCAGGATTAAGGAACTCACTCAAAACTACACAACTATGTGGAAACTGAACAACCTGCTACTGAAAGACTACTGGGTAAATAATGAAATTAGGGTAGAAATAAAGATGTTCTTTGAAACCAATGAGAACAAAGACACATGTACCAGAATCTCTGGGACCCATTTAAAGCAGTGCATAGAGGGAAATTTATAACACTAAATGCCCACAAGAGAAATGAAGAAAGATCTAAAATCGACACCTAACATCACAATTAAAAGAACTATAGAAGCAAGAGCAAATAAATTCAAAAGGTAACAGAAGACAAGAAATAACTAAGATCACAGCAGAACTGAAGGGGATAGAGACACAAAAAAAAAAACCCTTCAAAAAAAATCAGTGAATGCAGGAGCTAGGTTTTTGAAGAGATCAACAAAATAGGTAGACTGCTAGCTAGACTAATAAAGAAGAAAAGAGAGAAGAATCAAATAGACACAATAAAAATGATGAAGGGAATATCATCACTGATCCCACAGAAATACGAACTACCATCAGAGAATACTGTAAATACCCCTGTGCAAATAAACTAGAAAATCTAGAAGAAATGGATAAATTCCTGGACATATACCCTCCCAAGACTAAACCAGGAAGAAGCTAAATCCCTGAATAGACCAATAACAACTTCTGAAACTGAGGCAGTTAAATAACAGTCTACCAACTAAAAAAAGCCCAGGACCAGATGGATTCATAGTTGAATTCTACCAGCAGTACAAAGAGGAGCTGGTACCATTCCTTCTGAAACAATCCCAAACAACAGAAAAAGAGGAACTCCTCCCTAACTCATTTTATGAGGCCATTTTCATGCTGATCCCAAAGCCTGGCAGAGACACAACAAAAGAAGAGAATTTCAGGCCAACATCCCTGATGAACATCAATGCGAAAATCCTCAATAAGTAGCAAACCCAGTCCAGCAGCACATCAAAAAGCTTGTCCACCATCAAGCTGGCTTCATCCCTGGGATGCAAAGTTGGTTCAACATATGCAAATCAATAAATGTAATCCATCACACAAACAGAACTAATGACAAAAACCACATGATTATCTCAATAGATGCAGAGAAGACCTTTGATAAAATTCAACACCCCTTCATACTAAAAATAGTCAATAAAACTAGGTATTGATGGAACATATCTCAAAATAATAAGAGCTATTTATGACAAACCTATAGCCAATATCATATCAAATGGGCAAAAGCTGGAACCATTCCCTTTGAAAACTGGCACAAGACAAAAATGCCCTCTCTCACCACTCCTATTCAACACAGTATTGGAAGTTCTGGCCAGGGCAATCAAGCAAGAGAATGAAATAAAGGGTATTCACAGAGGAAGAGAGAAAGTCAAATTGTCTCTGTTTGCAGATGACATGATTGTATATTGAGAAAACCCCAACATCTCAGCCCCAAAACTCCTGAAGCTGATAAACAACTTCAGTAAAATCTAAGGACACAAAATCAGTATGCAAAAATCACAAGCATTCCTATGCAACAATAATATACAGAGAGCCAAATCATGAGTGAACTCCCATTCACAATTGCTACGAAGAGAATAAAATACCTAGGAGTACAACTTACAAGGGATGTGAAGGACCTCTTCAAGAAGAACTACAAACCAGTGCTCAAGGAGAAATACAAACCACTGCTCAAGGAAATAAGAGAAGAAACAAACAGATGGAAAAACATTCCATGCTCATGGATAGATAAAATCTATATCATGAAAATGGCCATACTCCTCAAAGTAATTTATAGATTCAATGATAATCCCATGAAACTGCCATTGAGTTTCTTCGCACAATTAGGAAAACTACTTTAAATTCCATATGGAATCAAAAAAGAGCCCGTTTAGCCAAGGCAATTCTAAGGAAAAAGAACAAAGCTGGAGGCATCATGCTACCTGACTTCAAACTATGCTAAAATGCTACAGTAACCAAAACAGCATGGTACTGGTACCAAAACAGATATATAGACCAATGGAACAGAACAGGCCTCAGAAACAATGCCTCACATCTACAATGATCTGATCTTTTACAAACCTGATGAAAACAAGCTATGGGGAAAGGACTCCCCATTTAATAAATGATTCTGGGAAAAGTGGCTAGCCATATGCAGAAAACTGAAACTGGACCCCTTTCTCACACTTTATACAAAAATTAAAGATGGATTAAAGACTTAAATGTAAGACCTAAAACCATAAAAACCCTAGGAGAAAACCTAGGCAATATCATTCAGGATATAGGCATGGGCAAAGACTTCACAACTAAAACGCCAAAAGCAATGGCAACAAAAGCCAAAATTCATAAATGGGATCTAATTAAACAAAGGCTTCTGCACAGCAAAAGAAACTATCATCAGAGTGAACAGGCAACCTACAGAATGGGGGAAAACTTCTGCAACCTATCCATCTGACAAAGGGCTAATATCCAGAATCTACAAGGAACTTAAACAAATTTAAAGAGAAAAACAACCCCATCAAAAAGTAGGCAAATGATATGAATAGACACTTCTCAAAAGAAGACACTTATGAGGCCAAGAAACATGAAAAAATGCTCACCCTCACTGGTCATTAGAGAAATGCACATAAAAACCATAATGAGATACCATCCCATGCCAGTTGGAATGGCAGTCATTAAAAAGGAAACTACAGATGCTGGAGAGGATGTGGAAAAATAGGAACACTTTTATACTGTTGGTGGGATTGTAAATTAGTTCAACCACTGTGGAAGACTGTGGCAATTCCTCAAAGATCCAGAACCAGAAATACCATTTGACCCAGCAATCCCATTCCTGGGTATATACCTAAAGGATTATATATCATTCTACTATAAAGACACATGCACCTGTATGTTTACTGAAGCACTATTTACAATAGCAAAGTCTTGGAACCAACACAAATACCCATCAATGATAGACTGGATAAAGAAACTGTGGCAAATATACACCATGGAATACTATGCAGTCATAAAAAAGGATGAGTTCATGTCCTTTGCAGGGACATAGATCAATTTGGAAACCATCATTCTCAGAAAACTAACCCAGGAACAGAAAACCAAACATTGTATATTCTCACTCATAAGTGGGAGTTGAACAATGAAAACACATGGACAGAGGAAGGGAACATCACACATCAGAGTGTGTAACACATGGACAGAGGAAGGGAATGTCACACACCAGAGTGGGTTGCGGGGTGAGGTTCAACGGGAGGGACAGCATTAGGAGAAATACCTAATGCGTACAGGGCTTAAAACCCAGATGATAGGTTGACGGGTGCAGTAAACCACAATGGCACATGTATACTATGTAACAAACCTGCACATTCAGCACATGTATCACAGAACTTGAAGAATAATAAAAAAGAAAAAAAAATTATCTGCCAACAGTATTTCTTATATTCAAAACAGCGTGTTGTCTGTACTATTACACCTTTCATTCAATTTCATTCTTCTAATTTAAAATTAAATTTTATTAAACTAAAAATACATCTATTTTAGGTTTCCTATTAGAAATAGCTAAGACCTTTTCTAGTTTATCAGCCTGGGAATTCCTTAAAAGTAAGACTGTAGCTATTCTTTATACACTCAAAGCGCCTTAAATAGAACTTAATATAACATGGTGATCACTATGGACTGTTTGTGTCCCAAAAACTTTTGGTATTTCTTTGAAATCTGGTGAATATACTTGGAGCGGATCTCTACTTGGAGGCTAAATTTTCATTAGAAATACTTGATGTGTATTTAGATTTTGTAAAACTTACAGTTGTAAAAGCAGATTCATATAATCAAGCTGTTCCAAACACACATAAGTTTCCTAACAGAATTCATCATCAATTTTTAAATTTACAATAATTAAAATTAAATAAAATTTTCAATTCCTCAGTCATAAAGGCACATTTCAAGTGCTCAACTGATCCACAGGGTTAATGGCTACCGTATTATACTGTGCAGAACAGACCATGAGGCCATGTACCAGACATCGCTACTTAAATTATTTAAACGGCAGTTAGAGCATCTAGCAAATCCATCTCTTCAAAATGACAAATATTTATAAAAAAATTAAAAATGCCCTCAATGTCTTTTCCTGCAGTTCTCTTCATTACGCTAGCATGTTGAGCTATAATTCCTCAATTTGCCCAAATAAATTGTATCTGTGTCAGATAACTCTAAGGCTCTGAACACAGTCTTCACATATTATCTCTACAGCACATCCTTAGGAAAGCTCATCTTCTAGCATGCTCCTCTTCAAAGTTTTAAGTAGCATTCATAAGAGGACTTTCCAACCTATAGTCATACTCTTGACCTCTCAATCAAACTTCAATTCCATACTAGACATTTCCATTTGAAAATGAAACTAACTTCAAAAAAATTGTATCCTTTTCCTATTCAGTTTTTACCTTTGGCTTATCACTTCTCTTAAACATCTATAGGGCCTTGAAACCTTAGACAACGTTAAAATATTATATATTATCTATATGAAGCACTGTCTGATATTATACCTTTTATATTCTTTCAATTTTTTTCTTAACATTTTATTTGACCCTCTTTTTTTCCAAAGTCATCGTGAGTCAAGCCTCTCATCATCTTAGTTCTAGCTTACTGCAATAATTTTTAACGGTCTCTTCTACTTTCTCCAGCATACTCTTATGTTTCCTCAAAAGCCTCTTCAATATTTTCAGAATCAAGTTCAAACTCTTTTTTTCTGTTTTTGTTTGTTTGTCTGTTTTTTGTTTTGTTTTAGTTGTTGGTTTTAGAGACAGGTCTTGCTCTGTTGCCAAAGCTGGGGTGCAGTGGCATGATCACGGCTCAGTGTATCCTTGAGCTCCTGGGCTCAAGCAATCCTCCTGACTTAGCCTCCTGAGTAGCTAGGATGATACGCATGTGCCGCCACACCCGGCTAGGTCTTGCTATGTGGCTCAGATTGGTGTTGAACTCCTAGGCTCAGGTGATCCTACCATCTCGGCCTCCCAAAGTGTTGGGATTATACAGACATGAGCCACTGCATCTGGCCTTCAATCCTTCTGAATGAGATTACTCTATCTAACTCTGGTAGGTATCTGCAATGGGACTCAAAGATACCATATTTATTCCTCTTTCCTGGTCTTGTCCATTTCCCCTGCCCATAATGCCCTCATATTTCCAAATCTCACCCATGCTTTAGAGATAGATAGACCAGGTACCATTGGCTCCACAAAGCTTTTTCAAATCACTCTTGTTCACATTGATTGCTCCCTTCTCTTCCTGTTTATAGAACTTACTTTCCTGTTAGTTATTGGCCAGAAAATATTTTAGGCATTACAGTCTCTCACAACTACTGAACTCTATGGCTATAGAGTGAAAGTAGTTGTGGATAATATAAACAAATGGGTATAGCTGTGATCCAATACAACTTTATTTTTTTAAAAGCTGGATTTAGCCCACAGGCCACAGTTTGTTGATCCATGCTTTTGCTGACCAAAATTATAAACTCTGGAAAAAATATAAAAAGCAATTGTTTGAAGACCCTAGATAGCAAGCAAAGGCACATAGACATGACCCTGAAATAAAATGTACTGGCTGAAATCTAAATTTATCTTGTGTAATTGTCAAACATTATTCTGGGTGTTTCTGTGAGGGTATTTTTAGATGAATTAACAATTAAATTTTTAGTCTGAGTACAGCAGATTGCTCTCCTTAATGTGGGTGGGCCTCATATAATCAGCTGAGGGCTTGAATAGAACAAAACATTGACCCTCTCACACATAAAAGGAAATTCCTCTTGCCTGACTGCCTTTGAGTTGGGACATCATTTTTTCCTAACTTTAGACTCAAACACGCTTCTTCATGGATCTTGAGCCTACTGGCCTTTGAACTGGCACTATGCTATTCAACTCTCCTGGTTCTAAGGCATTTAAACTCAGACTATACCATCAGCTCTCCTGGGTCTCCAGCTTACCAGCTGCAAATCTCAGGACTTGTTAGCCTCCATAATTGCCAATTCCTTATAATCAATCAGTTTCTATTTTTTTTTCTCTCTCCATATATCTTCTATTGGTTCTGTTTATCTGGAGAAACCTGACTAATACACCTGGTTTTTCCCAGTGTGTATTTATCAACATAGCGAAAGGAGTTCAAACAAGAAGTTGTAGTATAACTAGGCTGAGGAGTCAGAATTTGGAGCTTGGGGCTGCCAGAACAGTTAATAAAGAAGTGATCCACATGAAAAAAAAAAAAAAGAAAAAGAAGTGACCCATAAAGTAGAGAGCTCCAAAATCTATGCACAAACTTCCATTGAATTCTTGACTCTTAAACTGTGTATATGTGAGAAAAGGCTTCAAGGAGCCCAGAAGAATCTGCAGCTGAAAGGTTGAAAGAAATTATCAGCAATTTCATTATTTGCCTAATACTGGGTATACAGAGTTTGGAGTTTAGGTTCTTCCAAGTCAGAAGGTCTAGGTTAACATGGTAGGCTTTCCATTTAAACCACAGAAGAATCCCACTTTACGTGTAAGAACTGTGAACAAGGACTAAGGGCAATATTCTAAGAGTTAATCTGAAGTAAACCTCTTCTAAAAAAGGCTAAAACCAGTCCTCCACAGGATCAACTGACCTGCCAGAATTTAACTGCTTTCAAGTCTTCAGAGGAAGATACGAATTTCTATAATGTTATTCACAGTGTCCATTATTAAACAAAAAATTAATAGACGTGAAGAAGCAGAAAAATTTGACCCAGTATTAAGAGAAAAAACAGTTATATGGTAAAGAATCTATAAGAAAAGCAAATGGAAATCATAGAACAATACAATATATGAAATGAAAAATTCACTAGATAAGATTATTAGCACATTAGACACTGCAGAAGATAGGATCAGTGTAATTGAAGACAGATCAATAGAAACTATCAAAACTGAAGTAAACAACAACAATAACAAAAGGATGAAGAGCCTCAACAACCTGGAGTCCCAGAGGGAAGGTGGAACGAATAGGGCAAAAAAAGTATTTGAAAAAATATTAGCTGAAAATTTTCTTAATGTGAATACATTAACTCAGATACATGGAGCTCAGCAACCTCCATGCAAGACAGACATCAGGAAATCAACACTAAGGCTCATCAAAGTAAAACTGCTGAAAATAAAACAAAATAAACCAAACAAAGAGAACATCTTAAAGAACCCAGAGATAAAATGGTGCAATATGTATAGAAGAATGATAACAAGAATGAAGACCAAATTGACATCAGAAACAAAAGATGCCAGAAGACAATGGAAAGAAATCTTTAAAGTGCAAAAAGGGGGAAAAAATTGATGAAGTAGAATTATACACATGCAACAGAAATATTCCTCAAAAGTGAAGGCAACATGAAGACATTTTCAGATAACCAAAAAGCTGAGAGAATTCATTACCAGTAGAATTGCACTGTAACATATGCTAAAGAAGGTTGTCAGGCTTAAAGGAAATGATACCAGATGAAAATTCAAATCTATTTGAAGGAATGAAGACAACTAGACATAGTAGATATGAAAAATCATTTTTCTTTAATTTCTTTATTGAAAAGTCAACACACTATTTAAAGTAAAAATAACACATGGTAGGTTTTATAATACATGTAAAAGTAAAATATAAGACAAAATAGCACAAAAGATAGAAAGTGGGAACAAATTTTTTAAAAATAGCAAAATTTTAGAATTTAACCTAACCATACTACAAATTAGATTAAATGCAAGTAAATGATACCCTTTAAAACAACAGCTTGTCAGACTAGATGAAAATGCAAGACCTGACAATATGCTATTTATAAGAGACTCACTATAAGACAGAAGTTAAAAAGTAAAAGGCTGAGAAAAGATGTACAATAGTTTCCCACTTATCCATGTAAGACATGTCCCAAGACCCCCAATGGATGCCTGAAAGTGTGGATAGTACTGAACCCCATATATACTTTTTTTCTTTTAAATATGAAAACTGAGACGAGCTACTAAGTGAACAACAGGCAAGTAGCTTATACAGTGCTGATATGCTGATCAACGGGTGCTTCACACCCAGGGAGGGGCACTATGAGATTTCATCACGCTATACAGAGTAGCATGTCATTTAATTTTTAATTGTTTATTTCTGGAATTTTCCACTTAATATTTTTGAACTACTATTGGCCATGGGTAACTGAAATCATGAAAGCTGAAACTGCAGAAAGTGTATCATGTAAACACTAATCATAAGAAAACTGGAGTGTCAATATTCGTAATACTAAACAAAGTCAACTTCAAGATAAGATATATTACCAGCGATAAGGGCCATTTAATGTTACCTGAGTCCATGAGTAAGGTTTAAAAACAAAAAAGACCATTTCATAATGATAATAGCTTTCATTCATCCAGAAGATATAATATTCCTAAATGGTATGTATCTAATCACAGAGCTTTGTAATACATGAAGCAAAATCATATGGAACTAAAGACAGAATTAGACAAACCCACAATCATAGTTGGAAATTTTAATACCCTTGCTCACTTAAAAGTAGAAATGTAAACCAGAAGAAGAATGAGAATTTAGAAGACTTCAACAACACTACTAACCAAATTGACCTAATTAATATTTATAGAACATTATACACAACTGCAGAGTTCACATTCAAATATACAGTAGTCCTAGCTTTTGCAGGGCACCATATTAAATAAAACCTGTGCATATCAAAACTTTCGCATGGTTCTAACATGCACGAGTTTCAATTAGGATGTAACTATGCCAAGCAAAGATTTCTTTAAACAGATCATTCACCAAGATAAAACATATGGGGGTGGTCATAAAACAAGTCTGAAAAAATTCCAAAGGATTGAAATGATACAGAGAATGTTATCTGATCACAATATAATTACATTAGAAATTGATAACAATATTAAGTATCTAGTAAATCTTCAAATATTTGGAAATTAAGCCATAGACTTCTAAATCCATGGGTCAAAAAAAGAGCATATACATAGCATCTAGCATAATGCAACCAAAAAATACTTGAATTGAAAAGACCCCTGTGTTTGGTTGAATATTTTTACTGGAGAAAATATGAGAGATCAAATAGGAAGTTCACCTTTATTCTTCTTCACTACTGGAACTACTTAGAAAAGCCCTAGCACTAGAGAACATACTTTCCTTTCTACGTTAAGTAAAAAGTATGTTTAGAAAGATGTTATGGAAATAATTGTCTATGGGTACTGCCCAACATTGAGTAGTAAGGCAGATCCTTCAAAAAAAATCAAACAGTATGCTTCAGTCAGCATTAAATATTTTCAAACATAGAGATGATTTTTGGGGGTTATAACTTTTAAAATGTTAACATCCACTACTCTAAGTGTACTTTCAGCCAAATATTGCACATTTGAAAAATAACAGAACAGCTTCTCAAGAATTAAACTGATTTAGCTATAAAACACTAAATAAACACATACCTTAGCTGCATTGATAAAACATGTTTGTAATTGTCTCCCCAAAATGAGAAAATTTTCTGCAGCTGATGGAAGTAATTCATTGTAAAATTCCTCTGCATCTTCTCCTGGCTCCAATCCCACACAGCAATGGCTGAAATAAGAGCACAAGTTTGTGTTAATTAGAAGTTTACTGAATCCTCAAGCTTCTAGAGACACTGTGCCTTATTGAGAATTTTTAGTATGCTTCTTTTGTTGCCAAGCCAATAAAGAATTTTTGTTGGAAAATTAGTCTAACAACTTTCTAGAAAAGTAAACAGTGGTATGGACCATGCTTATACTTAGGTCTGGGATTTATATATCCTAAAAACCTACATATCAGCTCATTCAGGAAATAAAAGACACTTGTCTCACAATAAGGAGAAGCTAAGATTTCAGTGAATTGGCTATAATCATTCTGAAAGCCATAGGATACCTTAAGAGTTTAATTTATGAAAAGCATTTGTGTTCACTAATAGATTTTAGACATCCAATAGCTGAAAAATGCCCAGGTAGGATTTGTTTCCAAGGGATACATAAGGAAACCAAACACTAATTTCATACCAATTTTACCTTCCATTAGATCTACTTTTTGCAAAATATTCACTTACATATTCCTTGTATCAGAAGGACAAACAGCAAAACCTAAGTCTAGTAGGAACGCTTTACAATATACATTAAAGGAGAGAAAGTCACATAAAGAAAAAGGTCCTCCTAAGACTGTACATGAAAGT
The DNA here is from genome assembly GCF_009761245.1 of Sapajus apella. Taxonomy (NCBI): domain Eukaryota; kingdom Metazoa; phylum Chordata; class Mammalia; order Primates; family Cebidae; genus Sapajus; species Sapajus apella. Next base: position 1,722,033 of record NW_022437111.1, on the reverse strand, counting down.
CATTTCCTAGATATAAGTCAGAAGTCTCAATAATAATAATTTTTTCTGTAAACTAACATCCAAAACAGCCTCAAACCGAAGAATGGTCTCTATGTGTGTATGCCAATGAACAAAACCTGCTGTTTGAGTCTTTTCAACAAAATGTATGGACACTAATAAGCAATAACAACTATGTACTGAGCATATTTAAAACCTAAGTAATCAATGGCAGATGGATAAAGAAAATGGTAAATTTCTTTGGGGTGGTACATATACACCACGTTCTTTTTTATGCAGCCATAAAAAAGAACAAGATGTCCTTTGCGGCAACATAGATAGAGGTGAAGGCCATTAACCTAAGTGAACTAACACATGTACAGAAAGCCAAATACTGCATATTCTCACTTATAAGTGAGAACAAACACTGAATATATATGACACAAGGAAGGTAACAACAGACATTAGGTTTACTTGAGGGTGGAGGGTGAGGACCAAAAAACTTCCTATTGGGTACCATGCCTACTACCTGTGTAATGAAATAATCTGTACATCAAATCCATGTGACATGCAATTTACCTATAAAACAAACCTGCACGATACCCCTGAACCTAAAATAAAAGTTAGGAAAAAAATCCTAAGTGGCTAATGTTTATATGTTGAGTTTTTATTTATTTATTTTTGCTTATTTTCTAAAATTAATGGGCTAATAGTCACATGTATCAGCCTTTCTTTTCTCTTTGGTTCCTAAAGTTAATTCCTTAAGAGTATCTATTTTGAATGAGAGGATTAACAAATGAAATTATGTTTATTTGTGCATTCATAAACATGGGAATTTCTTAAGTCTTGAATTCTACTCCGGAGAGGCCTGGCTTAATCAATATCATCATAAACTAACATATCTAATAAAAAAAAAATAAGGCTTTATTTACTTAAGAAAATCAATCTTGAAAATTAAAGTATGGAAATGAATATTACATATATTTTTTAACTGGTTCTTTGTAACTATTTGGCCTTTACCAAGTAACACAGTAGGATTAAGCAGCTTAGAAATCTAGTATCCAAGACAAACCATTTCAGTGGGAATAGTTTATTAAACTCAAATGGCTTATCTAGGAAATACAAAAAACAAAAAAAGAAGGCCAGGATCCAGTTAGTAAATGCATATGTTCAGTTACTTAATCAGGAAGTAGCTAAGGCACTAAGAACATCTGGTTTATTTTACTACTCCCTTTAGAAGAATGATGTTTATTTCTTTTCTACTAATTTCTAGCATGGCAGTAGATCAGTAAATGCTACTTCTAAATTTTATTGACACTATTTGGGTTGCTTAATGAAATATACAGTTGACACCTGAATTGATATAGTGAAATGAATGTTTCTTTATTGGTTCTCCTATAGTACTTTGCTTGCATACTTTCATTTTAGCACCAATTTCATCCTGTTTTGTATCATATACTTACATGACTGTCACCCAATCTCTATTATAAGTTTCTCAAGTAGAGCCAGTGCCTTAATTTCTTCACTTCTATAAATATTTCTTAGTCAATAAAAAGTATATTAGGCACTTGGAATTCAGTGGTGAGAAAAAATAATGATCACCATCTTCATTAAGCTTGTGGAGGAAAATTTTAGACAATTAAAGAATCTCAAATAAAGTTATGAACAATACATGTAGTATGAAGGAAAAGTACAACCAAAACCTACCACAAGAGGTTGCCAATGCTTTTTAGGCAGATAAAAAAGCAAATGCTGAAAATCAGAATCAACTGCTATATCCCTCAAGAACAAGCTGACCTACTGCTTCATTTTACCTTAATATCTGTGTAAGCTGGGAAATGGTAGTCCAACCACCCTGGATTCGAGAACAGTCTTGACTGAGGACCAAGAGGCAATATTGAATGAGATCATAACAATATATATCTTGTTTGATTTTCTTCAACTCTGAGCTTCCTAAAGGTGTGCTGTTTATTATTTCTAGGGCAAAAGGAAATAAGATATACTTATTTTTGCTCAATACATCCAGGCATTATTTGTATTTTCATATGTTGAATAATTACTAAAAATATATTAGAATAAAAAATCACTGCTCTATCACAGTGTTAAGATTTCTCTGGACAAATTTTAAAGAAATGTTAAAATTGTACCAATGATGGAACTGTTTTTCACTTAAAGTGCTATCTAATCACAAAAAGATTTCCTTACCTTTTAACTTCAACAGTATAACAGGGACATTCTGCTCAGGACTTTTTGCAACTTCAGCAGCTATAGATAAGATCCTTGGGTCTGTACCTGTTGGCTTCATTTCTTATATTATCTATCTTTTAACAGAATCAGAGAATAAAGGTCAAAAAGCCATAAAATGTTCACTACCTAAATAATGTTTGAAATATAATTTTAATATAAATAAAAACAGCTTTTCTTGCCTTGTTTGAGAAACAGTACATAGATTTTCCTTTAATTTCTTTCTTATAGTAAACTGGTTTTTCACACAAGTGTAACTCTAAAAGAGCTTAAGATTCCAATACCTCACATGTGACAGCTATAGCAGATACTGTTTATTGTGCACTCACTAAGAGTCAGGAACCATGATAGGAGCTTCACATTCTCTCTCTAATCTGCACAATAATTCTAGGATAGGAATTAACTTTCTTTAATCATACAAGAAAAACTACAAAAAAGAGCTAACATGACAGGCCTAAGACTACTCTTTTCAAAGGTGTGCTTACAAGGTTGGTCCTTGGCTGGCATCTAGAACTTGGATTTCAGGAGGGTTTCTACCATTCTCTGATAACAGTGGCTCCCTGTGCCTACTGTTTATGAAAAACAATGTGGCTCATGCTGAACGCCTGCTTTCCTTCCAGTGAATCTTAGAATTCTGATACATACCAGCCAAGAGTACCTATATACAAGGTGCCTACGTGGCCATCCTCCAATAAAAATTCTGATCACTGAGTATCTAGTTGAGCTTCCCTGGTAGACAACACTTCAAACATGTGGTCACAGCTGGGTGCTGGAGGAATTAAGCATGTCCTATGTAACTCCCCTGGGAGAGGACTCAGAAGTTTATACCTGATTTCCTCTGGATTTCACCCAATATGCTTTTTCCTTTTGCTGATTTTGCTTTATTTCCCTTCACTATAATAAATCATAGCTGTAAGCACATTAAATTCTGAGACCTGTGAGCCCTTCTAGTGAAACACTGACTTTCAACACACTAATGCTCAGAAATGTTACATAAATATAAGATGATAAAAGATTACTTCTAAATAGTACAGTGAATAAGGCCAGGCATGGTGGCTCAAGCCTGTAATCCCGCACTTTGGGAGGCTGAGGCAGGTGAATCACTTGAGGTCAGGCATTCAAGACCAGCCTGGCCAACATGGTGAAACCCCATCTCTACTGAAAACACAAAACATCAGCCAGGCATGGTGATGTGTGCCTGTAATCCCAGTTAGTTGGGAGGCTGAGGCAGGAGAATAGCTTGAACCCAAGAGGCGGAGGTTGCAAGATCACACCACTGCACTCCGGCCTGAGCAACGGAACTCGACTCTGTCTCAAAATAATAATAATAAATAAGTAAATAGTATATTGAATAAAATCAATTGTCCCTAATATTAAAAAAAGAAAAAGGTCCACATCCTAATTTGTTGCTAAAACTTTCTCTATGTAAAAAAGTTTAAGGAAGGAGAATCACTTGAGAATAGGTGTTTGAGACTAGCTTGGTCAAGAAAACAAGACCCTGTCTCTAAAAAAAAAAGTTTTAAAGCATTTGAAGCTCAAAAATATCCTCACACAATAAAAGCACATTTCCTTATTTATAATTAATAAAGCTAACATATGTTGTTTAATATGAGCTAAGCACTGTGTTAAATGCTTTTACATATATTGTGTTATCTAATCCTCACAACGGGACTAAGAAGTAGAATGTGTGATCATCACCTTACATACATATATACACATACATATACATACACATATACATATATATGTTTTTGTTAACAGTTCCTGGCTCGTAACTCCCATAGCCTTTGTTATAGTCTTGTTATGTTAGGATGCTTTAGGCCTTGGAAAATAGAATCTGTGACTTTTTTCTCTTCCCCTTTCACCTGCTCCTTCTCCCCAAAGCAGAACTTTAATTGTCCCTGCTGTTCTCTGACCTATCTTGTCTGGCTGTAGGTCATAAGACTCCCGTTTCAGAAGGGGTCTTGCCCTATATACTAGAAGGAATGCTGCACAGAGAAGCCAAGAAGAATCTAAGCAGACAGGCCTTGCTGGGTTTTCCCACTCAGTCTATTAGTATTAGTTTGTATCTTTTTTGTCCAATCACATTTCCAACATGATTGTCCATGCTTCAGTCATGCTTATCCAATGAAGTCTCCATAAAAGGCTTGAGGATGGGGTACAAAGAGCTTCTGGACAGCTGAACATATGGAAATTTCTAGAGGAACTTCCTAGATAGCACACCCAGCGAGGACATGGAAGCTCTCTGCCCCTTCCCATACTTCGTAGTATGCATCTCTTCATTTGAATCCTAATTTTTTTGTTGTTGTTGAGACATGGTCTCACTTCTATTGCACAGGCTGGAGGGTAGTGGTACAATCATGGCTCACTGCAGTCTTGACTTCCGGTTCAGGTGATTCTCCCACCTCAGCGTCCCAAGTAGCTAGGACTAATGATGCAAGCCATGATGCTTGGCTAATTTTTTGTATTTTTAGTAGAGACAGGGTTTCTCCATGTTGCCCAGGCTCTCTGTAATATCTTTTATAATAAACCGGAAAACATGTTTCCCTCAGTTTTGTGAGCTGCTCTAGCTTAATCCACCCCAAGGAAAGGGTAGTAGTATTCCCCATGTGTAGCTGGTCAGTCAGAAGCACAGGTAAAACAACCCAGGGTTGCAACTGGCATCAGAAGTAGGGGCCACTCTTGCAAGACTAAACCCTAAACCTGAGGGATCTGACCCTATCTCCAAGTAGACAGTGTCAGAATTGAATTAGAGAATATCCAGCTGGTGTTTGCTGCAGAATTCATTGCTTGCTTGTTGGTGGGAGAATTCTCCACACATCTGGTCCCAGAAGTCTTTTGTGTTGATTGTCATGATTGAGAGCAAAAACTGCTTTTCCATTCATATATCTCTTATTAGGTACAATATAAATCATTAAAAGACAGGTTTGCTGAAAATACTTTAAAGAAAGCCCAGTGTAACTCCTGGCACATAGTAGTCACAAAACTTTCCAAGAGAATGCATATAGTTATCTCATTCTTTCCAAATGGCTGCATTATGCTACACTTCCTTTTTAAGAATGCAGCAAAATATATTTAAACATCACCTCTAATGTAGGTCATTCAAGCTGTATGCTATTACAAGCAACGATACAATGAATATACACATTATCTTTTACATTTTTGCCAATCTGTTAGATGAAAATTGGTATAATTTTGTTTTAATTTACATTTCTCTGATTATTAGGGACGTCAGGCACATTTCATGTTCACTGGCCATTATTGCTTTTATGTATTTTCTATTCATATCCCTTGCCTATATTTCTACTGGATTGTCTTATTCTTTTGCAGAAACTTTTCATACATGAATAGAAATCTTTTTTATATTGGCTGTAAAATTTTCTCCTAGGTTGTCATTTATTTTTAAAATTTGACTATGGCATCTTTACCACAATTTTACAATTTGTTTTGAGTCTCACTCTGTTCACCCTGGCTGCAGTGCAGCGGCACGATCTCGGCTCACTGCATCCTCTGCTTCCCGGGTTCAAGCAATTCTTACCCCTCAGCCTCCCGAGTAGCTGGGATTACAAGCGTGTGCCACCATGCCCGGCTAAATTTTGTATTTTTAGTAGAGATGGGGTTTCACCATGTTGGCCAGGCTGGTCTTGAACTCCTGACCTCAAGTGGTCTGCCCACTTCATTCTCCCAAAGTGTTGGCATGAACCACAGTGCCCGGCCATTTTTACAATTTTTATGTTACTGAAATATAACGATCTTTTCCTCTATGGCTTCTGTCTTTTGTGTCATGTTTAGAAAGGTTCTCTCTAACCCAGGAGCTAAGAAACATTCTCCAAATCTTCATGTATTTTTGGTTTTGTTTTCCATATATATCTTCAAAAGGAAAGTATGTTTGTGAATGGTATCATATAAGAATCTAAATTTTTAATATTAAAGTTATTGATGGATTAAAAAATACATATAGCAGTCATAAATTCATAAGGTAACTAGTTATGAAAAGATACAACAGAAACAATCTGAAATGTCACATTTTCATGCACTATGTATACAGACACACACACAGGGAATCTTTTTGGACTCTACTTATTTTCATTAATCTGTTTGTTTAGTTTTGAGCTAATACAACATAGTTCATTCAGAGAAAATTCACCTCAGAAGGTAAGCTTCATGAGGACAACCTACCTATCCCTTAGAGATGATTAAATGAGTTAATACATGAAAGCAATTGGAACAATTCCTGGCATATAATAAGAGCTCTCCAAATGGTTATTATTAAAGCTCAGCTCTACCATCATACTACATTTTAAGATCATCTTTGGTGGCTGCTTTTTTTTTTTTTTTTTGTAAGACAGTGTCTCACTCTGTCGCCCAGGCTGGAATGCAACAGTGCTTTCTCAGCTCACTGCAACCTCTGCCTCCCAGGTTCAAGTGATTCTCCTGCCTCAGCCCCCCAAGTAGCTGGGATTACAGGCACGTGCCACCACGCCCAGCTAATTTTTGTATTTTTAGTAGAGACGGGGTTTCACCGTCTTGGCCAGGCTGTTCTTGAGCTCCAGAACTTGTGATCCACCCACCTTGGCCTCCCAAAGTGCTGGGATTACAGGCATGGGCCACTGCGCCCGGCTGGTTGCCTTCTTATATCTTTGGTCCACAACTATATTTCTAGTGGCTAGAGTAGTGCCTGGCATGTAGCAGAATTTACTAAATACATGTTGAAAGAATGAATTAATGCACAAACCTCAAGCATTCTGAGCCTTAATTTCTTGACTTTCTGGTTTTCCCCTTGTAATACAGAAAGCTCAGATTTCTGGTTGGAAGTCTCTCTAAAGTAAAATAGGCTCAAAACTGTGCCCTTCTGGCTACCATAATAAAACATCACTAAATCATTATTGTCATTATCAAACGTGTAGAGCAGTATGGTGGATGTAGGGGACACAAAGATTCTACACGAGACATACTCTCTGCTATTGTTCTGGTTGGGAAAGAAAAGTATGTATATGTACATGTGTATATACACATTAAAATAATATACTTAAGAATATCAGGTATATAAGATGATATAGATAAGAATACAGGCCATAAAGTCGGAGGACTGGGCTTCTCTGAACCCCTTTTCTTGGCTCTAAACAAAATAGCAATTCCTACCTCCTAGAATGATTCCAGATTTAGAAGAGAAGGCAGCCACCAAAGATGGTCTTAAAATGTAGCATAACTGTAGACCTGGGCCTTAAATAGTAACCATTTGGAGACCTCTTACTATGCACCAGGAATTGGTCTAATTGCTTTCAAGTATGAACTCATTTAATCATTCCAACAACTCTAAGGAATAGGTACTATTATTTTTTCCTCAATTTGAACAATGAGCATACTTAAACTCTAGAGAATGTAATTAGCTGACACAAAGCCACACTATTAAGTATGAAGAGGGTTTCAAACTGGAGCCACCATCTGGCTTAAAACACTTAACTACAGTATGAAACAGCCTCCAGTACCCCTTCCAAGGGCAGGAATTACAGACAGGTTGAAGGAGACATAGTCACCTACCCAATAATCAATTGACAAGTGTGCCTAAGGCAGAAGTGAGGGAGTGCAGTTTGATTACGTAATTACTCCAAAAAGCCACCTGTTATGGAAACCGTTTGTAAACTTTCTCGTTTCTCCTCTAATTCAACACTTCCCCCCATCTTTACATTAAATTCATGAACTTTCACACAAAAAGATAATTATTTATCGATTTTAATGCTACTACCCTGTTGCCAGGCCACCGGTTCCGGCCCAGCTTTGATTCTTTGGGAATCACGTCCCTGTCGCCCCGCCCGTTACTGCCTCCATCGATCACTGTGAGGAAAATAAAAGGAAATTCAGTGCGATCCTGTTGCGTCTGATCCTAAATGCCTGCAGTTCCTATCTCTGAATCCTCTTCCCCCTCCTCCCCACCCTCCAAAACATCCCCGTCTCCAGTCCTAAGATCACAGGAAACTTCCTCTGGTACAAAAAGGTCAGAAAATGGTAACTGAGGTAACAGCCTCGCTCCCAGTCAGGTCCAAGGACCGAAATTCCGGGCCCGCGGGATTCCTTTACTCCAGATTCTAGACCCGGCTTTCGCGCTACCAGGCGTTGGACAAGACACTAGGCCCTGTGCCCGGACACTGCCCTTCCGCAGGCCTCAGTTTTCACACCAGATCTCCACAGAATGGGCGTGAGGGCAGGCCGATTCTCCCGTTAAGAGCTCTCACACGCCGGCTGACTTGTCCAGGAGCCTGGGGTCTTGGGCTCCGGGTAGGCGCTCTGGGGCCCTCTCCTTCCCCAGCCACCACATCAAATCAGTTACCTCATCCTCGCTTCCCGTTCTTCCACTAAAGAGCCCGGCACCCACGCCGCACCACAGCGCGGCGGCCTTCCCGGGGCAGCTTGCGTCGCGACGCGGGAAGAGGCCTGGAAGCTGGACTAGGGCCTCGGAGCCAAGGGGCGGGGCGTCCTTTGCCAAGAAGCCAATAAGAACGCGAAACGCGCCCGGTGGGGCGGTGCGCGTCGGGCGCGGGGTGGAGTCTGTGGTGACTGGGCTGGCGGGATCAAGTGCAGTTGCTTTAGGCTGAGGTGGCAGATAGCGAACGCCAGTGGCGGAGGCAAAGTCAGAGCAGAAGAGTAATGATGAATAGCGCAGCGGGATTACCACACCTAGACCGTCGCGAGCGGGTTCTCAAGTTAGGCGAGAGTTTCGAGAAGCAGCCGCGCTGCGCCTTCCACACTGTGCGATGTGAGTGAGGACGGCCCGGGGATAGAGGGGGAGCCTCCCGCGATGGGAGTAAAGAGGCACAAACCCCTCTGTGTTTTGTTCCCACAGTCCGTCTTACACTGTTGGAGACTGCCGGGGGGTGGGGAGGAAGGGCGGGGGCCAGCACGGTCCTCTACCCTGCTCAGAGTCTTAGGGTGTCGGTGGAAGGATTCAGAGTCGAGCAAATGTGGGCACCCTGGGAAGAGAGCGTTGAGACCAACAAATAGGAAGGGAAAGTGTGGAAAAAGTCTGCAGAGGTGACTGTGGAGACCGACATGACAGGTGGATGATGCAAGGGTGGACAGGAAAATATTAAGGTGACAAATGGGAAGGGACTAAGGACCGAATGCCGGGAAGTTGAATGCCTTAAGGCTGGTGGGGCAATATTCTCTGTTTTCTTCACTTTTTCTCACCTCTGGCAGATTAGGGTTCTTATTTAGTGCGTTCTTTGCAAGGGGAGAAATTCCCAACCATCCCAATCATCTATATCTCTTTGGACCCCAGATTTCACTGAGTTATCGAATACTGATTATCAAAGTATTCGAGGGTATGTTATTAATTTCTTTATTTGGAAGATGTTTACCTCCCTATGATTTCTATCCTTTGGTTTTCTTTAGTGCAAACTTGTTTTAATAAAGTATTCTTTAGTGGAACTAGTTTTAATAATTTATTCTCTTTTATGTTGTTGAAGTAGAAAAAGGAGCTCTTTTGCTTTAACAGATGGATGATATAGATTCCAGGAAGGAAAATATAGCAATAAGTTTTTATGCGTAAGACATTCATTTTTTGCATAACAGCTGTCATAGAATTGTAGAGCGGGAAGGAAACTTCGAAATCACTGAATCATAACCTCTCATTTTTCTGTGGTAAAAATGTAAAGTAAGTATTTTTTCACTTCCTTCCCCTAGCCTTGCCCTTCCTTAATATCTTATCTTTCCACCTTTCTCAGTCATTCTGTCCTCAGGTTGTTTAGAGACCTTTACGGTTTTTACTCTGAAATATTCTATGGTTCAATCAAAACGACTAATTAAAACATACATTCTCCCAAAAGTTTATTTAAGTTTTAGACAATTTAGTTATAATTTCTGAGAGTAAAGGTATGAAGAACCACTGGTTTTAACCTTGCAAGAATATATTTGCTAAAAGGGTTTTATTAAGCAAAATTAACATCCACTTGGTAAAATAAATGAGGGAGATATTTGTGAACAGAAAATCTTCAACTGTGTTCCTTGTTTATTCTTCTTTATCATATACTCTCTCATCCAGCGCTCCCCACAGTGAAATAATGCTGTGCTGGCTCTGCAGTTTCTCTGTTCCTTCAGTCCCAATTTCCAGAAGTGTGATATGGGTCTTCATCTGGTTTCTCCATGACTTTTTCTCAAATAGTGTCTCCTCTCTCCTTTTCCTTCTCAAGCATGCAATAGTCTTAGTATTAATTTTTCAAGTTGCAAGGGTTTAAGATTATAAAAATTTGCTTAAGAATATATTTCTGTATGATTTGGGTATTTATTCTCTTATTTAGGCCGCAAACCCCAAATTAAATGAATAAAAAAATTGCCTTTGAAAATAATCTTGCAGCTGCTTCAGAGCCTTTCATTTATAAAGATTCTTAAAATTCCAGTATCCTGAAAGTCAGAGGATTAGATGATCCAGCTACAAGAATGAAAATAAACAAAGCAACAATAATAATGATAGTAATAAATAAACACAGATGTTTCAATACACAGTCCTGTGGAAGACAGGACTATTAGATTTTCAATTATTTTGTTGTTGTTGTTGTCATCGAAGCAGGTGTAGTAATGGCACAGAATCATTTTAGATTTATATAAATATAACTGGTCATTACTCTTGAGGACAGGTTCATTTCCAATGTAATCCTCACTCTTAAGAACTCAGAGTGAAGGATGAAAACTATGGAATAGTATGAAGCTGATGTTCATACAGAGAATGTGGGCCTAATTTATAACCAACCCTCAAGCAAATGTCATGCGGGAGAAAGTAATATTCTGTCTTTATTTATAGGAGCAATTCTACCTGTCTGACATAAAACTTCAGGCAAACCTGGATGTGAATCCTGGCCTCCACCACTATATATGTAATGTGATTTGGGGAACATTCTCTAAGTTCTCAGCCTCAGTTTTCTTATGGCTCAATGATAATAATAATATTTATATTTCATGGTTTTTGTAAGGATTAAATAAGATAGCATAAACAACCTGGCACAATATGTGCCACAGGGTAGAGAATAAATAGTAGTCACCATTAATGTTGAATAGTTATATTCATATGTGTATGAGAGGTGCTAATGAATGTAATTTAGTCAGACTTTGAAACAGCATTTATCAGGGTTTAGCAATAAAAACTATCAAAAAGGTAGTCTAGCATGTGGTAGGAGGGGCATGGTATGGTCTATCAATGACAAGCTAAATGCTTAGCAACAGATGCTTTACTGGGTAGAAGAGTTTCAGTAACAGGACTCACTAGAATCAATTTCGAATTGGGAGTAGTACGAGTTTTACAATTTATATCCAGATAAGAAGGGAATGAATTGTGAAATCCTAAGTTTGTAAATGATGCCACTTTTTTGTGTCCTTAAATGATAAGCTAATGAGTAGTAGTGTGGGTTTTGCAGTTGGTTGAATTCATTCAAATCCCAGAAAATAAACTGATAATAATAATTGTGGATTCTTATGAAAATATTGACATTATGTGATGCTACAGCCAAAATAGTCAGAAAAGCAATAAACATTGGCAGAAAAAATGTTAAATATAAAATAGAAAATTATTTTCTACTCTTCATGCATTATAATAATTCCATTGTACTCCTGAAGAAAATAGCATAGATGAAAGACATCCAGAGAGAATAAATAAATGGTAAAGTTGGTGGTAGGGTTTTTCAAACCAAGGAGAACTGAGAAGTGAACTATTTAGTCTAGAATCATAGCAACTTAGAATACATTTGACATTTAGAAGCATACAGAAAGCATAAACATGAGATTATTCAACAAATTCTTTAATTCTAGAACTAAACTACTTGAAACTCAGGAGTTTAATACTTTAAAAAAATGTTCAACCCATAATTTTGTTGTGAAGATTGATAGTATATTGTAAAGAAAAAAAATTACTTCATAAACACTAAAACAGAGGTTGTAGATTAATAGCACATAGGTTGAGCTTGACTTTAGAAAAGCTTTGTTTGGTCCACACCATTGTTGTTTTATCTTGAGTTAGTTGCAAACACCTAACATTCAGGACCATTTATATAAAAATCTAGATTTTCAGCTTATCTTTAAAAGTCAGATGGTAAGCTGGCAACATTGAGCTCATTATCTTCTCTTGGTAGCAGTTGGCTGGAGCAGAGTTGTGAGATTGGGCTTATTTGTCCTCTGTGTCACTATGATTCTCATTGGTCGGCTTTGCTGCCTGGGTTACCTTGCTGGCCTCTCTAAAGCATCAGTTAGCTGTAGTTAAATGACAATCATACCTTCCAGTATTTTCCTTTGTGTCACTGTGAGAAAAATATTAGAAGTTAGAGGGCTATAGTTTTATTCAGGGTGTCATTTCTAAGGTTTTAAATCTTTATCATAGAAAATTCTTTATTGTCAAATATTAATAATAGATGCTGTCTATGAGAACAGAAGTATATTAGTGAAAAATATGCAAGAAAAATGGCAGTCTGCCCTAAAGAGATTAAGAGTTTTGAAGTAGAGATGAATCTGACTCACAGAAAATAATTAGAAAACAAGCATTTTACACATGATTTAACACCTTATATATATACTTAAAATAAGTTTAGAAGTGATTCACAGAAGGGTGAACATTATGAACCTGAATGAACTACAAGATCTCTTGTATATCCATTACATTAAAGGCACTGTGCTAGAGCCACTATCTGAAGGAATTAACATATGAGTCACTGTGCTTTAAAAAATTACAACCTAATAGGACCTGTCCACAAAAAGGTAAAAAATAGGCCAGGCATGGTGGCTCACACCTGTAATCCCAGCACTTTGGGAGGCTGAGGCAGGTGGATCAGGAGGTCAAGAGTTCAAGACCAGCCTGGCCAACATGGTGAAACCTCATCTCTACTAAAAGTACAAAAATTAGCCAGGCGTGGTGGCAGGTGCCTGTAATCCCAGCTACTCGGGAGGCTGAGGCAGAAAATTGCCTGAACCCAGGAGGCAGAGGTTGCTGTAAGCCAAGATTGCGCCACTGCATTCCAGCCTGGGTGACAGAGCAAGACTCATCTCAAAAAAAAAAAAAAAAAAAAAAAAGGTAAATAATATCAGGTAGTTTATGTTAGGTCTTGATTAATGGTATAGTAAATACTACAGGAATGGAGAAGAAATTGAGATTCTGGAAAGTACAGAAAGGACTGTACCCTGAAATGGCTTTGAAGAAGAGGGGACCTTGAAATAGAATGCAAATTCTAAGAGAAGAAAAGGACACAGAAAAGCAGAAGGGCAGACCATAGGTATTCCAGTAGTTTAGCTGTTTGAAAACTAGCTTGCCCACAGCAAGAATGGAAGGGGATGGTTTGAAAAATATTAAAGAGGTTATAATAATTAAACGATGAAGGACACAGAGGAATATTTAGCATAATACTTAGATTGATGAGCAGAACTTTGAAGGATAGTTGAAATTAGAAAGTTGAGGGCCTGACAGCCACAATGACTCATGCCTTTTATCCCAGCACTTTGGGAGGCTGAGGCAGGCAGAACACTTGAGGCCAGGAGCTCAAGACCAGCCTGGCCAACATGATGAACCCCATCTCTACCAAAAATATAAAAAATTAGCTGGATGAGGTGGCACGTGCCTGTAATCCCAGCTAGTCTGGAGATTGAGGCAGGAGACTCACTTGAACCCAGGAGGCGGAGATTGCCATGAGCTGAGATCGTGCCACTGCACTCCAGCCTGTGGGACAGAGTGAGAGAGACTCTGTCTCAAAAAAAAAAAAAAAGAAAAAGATAAAAGAAAGTTGAGGATCAACAAAGTCCACTAGTATGGGCACCCACATAGGGCATGATGATAACTTATTTATAAATAGTGAAAGATTTTATGTGGCAGTTACTTCTTTTCTACTGTATATATCCATATAAAATGACTTTGGTTCTTATTTTAGATTCACAAATGGTATTTGCTAGCCCAAACTAAAATTTTTTTTCTCTGTTTGTTGACGTTGATATATCTTGGCCAAGCTCTCGTCTTTTTATTCTAACTGGATTTTCTAGTTCTTTTTTCTAGCTTTAGAAAACATTAGTTGCATGATCTTGGGCAAGGAACTTAATTTTTTTCCACCCTGACTTCCCTTATCTGTAAGATAGGGATATTCACTACTTTTGAGGATTGGTGCGAAGCTTCAAAGTAAAAATCATCAGGAAAAACATTTAAAATTGATCAGCATGTAATAGCTGTTATTATTGTTGTTTTGTTCATATCTGTGTTCATTCTCTTAGATTTTCTGGCTTTTCTCCTACTTTATCTCTGTGATACTTACTCAAGTTCAGTTCTATTAATTTTTTTCCCTCAATAACACTGTCCTTTCAACAATTGGCGTTAACAATGATTTCTTTCAGTGTAAACCCTCTTTCAAGCATCTAAAGCTTAACACCTTATTTATACCTTTCACTTTTCTCACCTTAGCCCTACTAACAAACTCCTCAATTTATTTTCAGTCTAAACTTTATCCTTTGATTCTTCAGTTATACTTTCTAGGGATACATTGTAAATCAAAACTCTTACACATTTTTCATATTGCTTATGTTATTTTTATATCTGTATCTTAAAATCTATGAATAAGCATCAAGATTTTAAGAGATAGTTATTACATCTATTCAGTTTTGAATTAAAGCAGCATGAAGAATAAACTATATTATTAAAATATTTTCTGGAAATTGTTTATATTCATTGACATTTATGTTTATTTAAGGAATAGAGGAATAGATTTAATTTTTTTGAGAGTTGTTATGAGAAGTAAATATGAAGTGTTAAGCATGGTGCCTGGCATTCAGTAAGTGTTCCATAAATGTCAGCTATTTTAATTGTCATTGTAAAGCAGGGCCAGCCTTTGTTTATTGACAGAGCAATAATTTGATGAGTGTTCGAAGATTCTCCTTTCCCAAGATTAGCTAATTATAGTTTCCTAAATTCCACTTATAAATATCTATTACTTTGGATTTAGACTTTTTGCCTTTGGGGCCTTTTTGTTAATATGAAAATGAATCTTTTGGAATAACACATAACTGGAAGGGGCCTCTATGAATCTGGTAATGTTCCATTTCTTCATTTGGCTGGTGATTACATGTGTTGCTTTGTAAAAGTCAAAGCTTAATTTTTGTTCTCTTTTGCATGATGCAATATTTTAATAAGGAGTTAATGTAAATATACCATGGGGAGCTATATAGCAGAATTATTAGTCATTGATGTATATTGATATGAATTAGTTTTAAATGACTTTAGTTACTTAGAGGTTTTTAAGATTGTTTAACATATGGAATATCTTAGTACCTTGAATTCCTTCTAGATGATAGATTATAATGGCATCATTTGAACTATGATTTGACTCAAAATTAATTTTTATTTTAAGGTCTTCTAAAGTGACAGAGTTGGTTAAATTATAATCATTTAGTGGCGTATATATTCATGAAAAAACTGTTAAACTAGAAAGATTACTTTTTCTTAAGTTTCTTCATGAATATGTACTGTATTTGCTATGTATTCATTCATTTTGTTCTGCTAGAATAACAGACAAGTGGTAGTAGGCACCAAAGGTGCTTTAAAAAAATTTCACGGGCCAAAATTCATGAACTAAGTCAACAGCCATTAAAAATAACATAAAACGGCCAAGTGCAGTGGCTCACACCTGTAATCCCAGCACTTTGGGCAGCTGAGGCTGGCGGATCACCTGAGGTTAGGAGTTCAAGACCAGTTTGACCAACATGGAGAAACCTCATCTCTACTAAAAAACAAACAAAAAAAATACAAAATTGGCTGGGCGTAGTGGTGAATGCCTGTAATTCCAGCTACTCAGGAGGCTGAGGCAGGAGAATTGCTTGAACCTGGGGGGTGGAGGTTGCGGTGAGCCGAGATTGTGCCACTGTACTCCAGCCTGGGCAACGAGCAAAACTCCGTCAAAAACAAAAAACAAAACAAAACAAAAAAAAACAATAAGAAAGAAAATTTATAGGGAAAAAGGACTGAAAATTGAAAACATTCTACTTGCATCAGTTTTGTAGCAAGTTGTGAAAACATGGACATTATTTAGTTTTTAGCAGTAGAATATGTCAGTCAGCTTCATTTTGGTCTAAACAGGATTCTAAGAGAGCATGAATGTGAGTAATTCTGTTTTAGAGTATAGCTATTTCTTTTTTCTCAGAATTATGCACACAGAAATAAACTAGATTGTATTTTGTTTGTTCATTTGTAATATGAAGACTTTAAACAATTTTAATTACAAAGCTCTTGAAAAATGGTTTATCATTCCAAAACATGCTCATAATTTTTATATCCAAATATTGTTATTTTTATAAAAATTGGTATTTGTATCTATTTTTAGATGACTTCAAACCTGCTTCTATTGACACTTCTTGTGAAGGATACCTTGAGGTCGGTGAAGGTGAACAGGTGACTATAACTCTGCCAAATATAGAAGTGAGTATTTCTACATATTTAAGGTGATCATTTTTGTGGGATTCTCAGTAAATTTAAATGAAAATAATTGCACAATTCATGAAGTGATGATTGGTTAAAGTAATTAATAAGCACAGCAAAGCAAAAGCCATATTTTAAACTACTTTAAGCAAAAAAAAAAAAAAAAAAAAATCTCGAAATACTTTAGTCCATTTAATAGTTCCAAGAACTATCATAGCAATTGATTTGAAAAAAATTAGAGGTCTAACCAAATATTTATTAAATTCCTATTATAAACCAGATTGTATACACTGACCTTAGGATAATTAACATATCCCATGCCTTCTAGTCCTAATCTTTTACAGCAGACAGACACGTAAGCATCTAGTGTTGTAAGTTAGAGCATATAAAAAATTCTGTGTAACCACATTAGAAGCAAATACTCTGCCTGCTGGAATCTTGAAAAGCTTCATTAAGCAAGCAATATTTCAGCTGAGCCTTTAAAGGACAAGTAAGATTTTATTGGGTAGACAAAGAGTAGAATATCTAGGCAAACCAAACAGTATGTAAAAGGCTCTGATGCTGAAAGAACAAAGAGTTTGTGGAATAAGTGACTTTACATAGTAAATCATAGTATAACAAAAAATGGGCCAGGCATGGTGGCTCACACCTATAATCCCAGCACTTTCAGAGGCCGAGGTGGGTGGATCCCTGAGGTCAGGAGTTCAAAACCAGCCTGGCCAGCATAGTGAAACTCCATCTCTACTACAAATACAAAAATTAGCCGAGTCTGGTGGCATGCACCTGTCATCCCAGCTACTCAGGAGGCGAAACAGGAGAATCACTTGAACCCAGGAGGGGGAGGTTACAGTGAGCTGAGATCATGCCACTGCACTCCAGCCTGGGTGACAGAGCAAGACTCCATCTCAAAAAAAAAAAAAAAAAAAAGGAAAAGAGAAATGGTTGATAGCAACAGAGACTAGAAAAGTAGGTCAGGATCAAATTGTGAAGGATATTTTATGTTGTAGTGTAGAATTTGGACTCTTTCTCATAGGTATCAAAAAACCATTAGAAATTTTAATATAGAGACGTAACATGATTATATTTGTTAGATTAGAAAATCTTTCTTTTTACACTCCTCAAACTACAGCTGAAACTCCAATGATTAGAATTCTGATGATTAGATTGTGTTTTTGAAAGAATTTCAGAGATAGTTTGAGGAATGGTTTTAAAAAGAAAGAGACTTTGTCAGGGAGGCCCTAACCAAAAGTTTTGTCCATTTAAAAATTTCCATATGTATCCAAGTAACGGTACCAAATACTATTTGCATAAAAATACAAGTTATTTGTTGTATGCTCTGGTTTTCTTAGTCCTTGAGTTAGAAATTTCTGAGTATCCAGCTTAAGTTTTTCTTTTCTTTTATACTGACTTTGTCTATTCTCAGAAAAAAATCAAGACTGTAACTTTATACTTTAATATATAAAGAAAATGCTGGATTTTTTTGAGTTCTTTTCTTTGTTTTGTTTAATTTTTGTGATAGGAGTGGTTTTGTGCTAGTCCATCCACATTTTCCTTTATGCATGAAAGAGATGGCTTACTATGGTTATAGGTATAGCAAGTAAACTCTCTGTCCTCTCATCTGCTATCTTTTCCTTATTTTTATCAGTTAACCATTTATTGAGAGCCCACTGATATGTCATACTGTATCAGTTACTGTCTCTGGAGATTTTCCTAAGGCTATTTAAATTTGTAGGGGCTTTTTATTCAATATTTCCACTTGTTCTTTCTGGAACTGAAGGAAATGAAAAATCTGTTTAGTATGAGATGTTGTGAATAAGTCAGTCTTTGTATTACTCTGTTATGAAAAATTGTTCAAATTCTAGTAGCTGTAAAACAATTTGGAAATTTAGTCTCTGGTAACCAAGGCGTCTTTGCTTTATGATGTTTATTAAAGAAAAACCTAAACCAACCACTGATTTTTAGAAGTTTAAAGCCTCACATTAACAACAGGAACCATTATGACATTGCACTCTAGCCTGGGCAACGAGAGCGCAACCCAGTCTCAAAAAAAAAAAAAGGGAAAATAGGAACCACTAATCTATTGTCTCAGGCTATATAGTATTATTGATCAGTAATGATTGATTGGCAGAATCACTTTAGTTGGATTTTTTTTTTTTTTTTTGCCAAGTAAAGTATTGTTTTTTTAAGTTGCCATCCTCCTGTCCTAATCCCTTGCATTGTTCTTCTACACTAAACAAATGGGGATTCTTACGTTTAATAATAAACCCTTGTCATTCATTCATATCTTGCTTTAACCAAGAGTTACCATCTTCCAGGTTTTGGTTATGGTTTCAATTGAAATGCCTCTTAAAGGAAGCACAGTTATAGGAGGCCTATATTTTCAAGCCAACAAATTGTAAATTTCAGAAATTATAAAGAAATCATTTGGGAAAAAGCCACTACTACCACCACCACCCCCTTCCACAAGCCCCCAGAGATATGTCCGAAAAAGAATATGCCTCAGTATTTGTGTGTGTGTATATGCATGGACATTCTGTGTGATAAGCCCTATTCTAGGTAGCTGCCACTGGGAATACAGAAGTAAACTAGACACAGTCAGTATCCTGAAACATTTTATCATTTAATGGGAGAGACAGGAAATAACTGATTAAAACCTAGAAATCTAAGAACTATCAAAATATATACATAGATATTGTAGAAACAGGAAAGAGATATCTCAGCCAGGGTATAGGGAGGAGACATCAGGATACACTGAGTTTTGAAGATGAGTTAAAGTTACCCAGGTGAAGGAGAGAGGGAAAGATATTTTAGTCAGAGAAAAGAAAAAGATACGGACTATGATACAGCAACAAAAAAAAGTTCGTTAAACATTTGAAGAACTACATATAATGCCCAGTGGCATATATGTAGTTGCATATGTAGGCATATATATAGGCTAGGTCAGAGGGGTATATATGAGAACAAGGTGGGTGATAGATGATATTTAGGAATAAGATTAATGAAGGGTCTAATATATAAGACATTAATTTTAACTCATTTAAATGGTGAGAATCAAAGAGTTATTTATCACCACCTGTCAAAAGCAAATATTGTTTCTTCTGGGCATGTAGTCCTTGAACAATTATGAATAACAATGGAAATTACATTCTCAAATAGACTTTGTGAAGGGTTTCCCTCTTCACTTAAAGAACATCTTTAAACAAGTAGGAGGTTTGCTTTTCTTCAGTATTTTTAATTCTGTTGGTATTTTGTGGAAATGTAATGATAATTAGTTTGAGGCATTTAGATTCTTCTATTTTCTTTTTCATTCAAGAGAATTAAATCATTTATTGATTACACATGATAATGCATAATACACAAGCTTCATTCCCATCTATAATTTTATTTCGTACCATTATTAAATTTAGACATATTGCATAGGATGTGCCAACAATCATTTTTATAACCAATAATTCCACGATTTTGCTTGGGTAATCCCTTTTAATGGTGAACTTCAGGTCACAACAGTAACTATCAGTTCAACTACACCAAGGTTTCTGAAGACAATGGCGTCTCCACCCAAGCAGGTTGTGTATAAATTCCAAACAGAACCTGGCATCACCCTGGAAGAATTCTAACTTCACACTGTTGGGGAAATTTACCAAGATGGCTTCAGAGTAGACTAACTTTACACAGCACTTAAAAAAAAAAAAAAAGGCATTTATTCAGTGTCACAGACTATTACCTTTAGCAATCAACAACATGGGTGCAAAAAAAAAATCTACATTAAAACCCTAGTCCTCAAGTTTTTTGCCCATACACATGAGTATTTGTGTAGCAATCAACAACATGGGTGCAAAAAAAAAAAAATCTACATTAAAACCCTAGTCCTTGAGTTTTTTGCCCATACACATGGGTATTTATCTAAAACATATCTTCTTTGTAAGCAGCTAGGCCCTGCCACCACTGTGCTTGGCTGAGTTCACAAATCTGTTGTAACCTGTAGCTTCCCTGTCACTTCTCTGACTCTTCTCTCCTGCTGAGCTTTGTTTCCTAAATAAAATCTTCTGCCACTGCCATAGCTACTGCTGCTACTGGAACTGCCATAGACACCTTGGTTTCATGGTTTGGCAAAGAATTGTCTTTCACCACCATAGGGGCCAGAGCTTCTGCCTCCAAAGTTTCCTCCCTTCATGGGTCCAAAATTTAAAGACTGATTGTTGTACTTGCCAAAATCATTGTAGCTTCTACCACCTCCAAAATTTCTTCCATCATTACCAAATCCATTATAGCATTCCGCACTGCAACCATATCCACCACCATCACGGCTGCCACCAAAGCCATCACGACCACTGAAGTTTCCTCCATGACCAAAGTTGCCATTCCCACTGAAACCACCTCTACGACCACTACCAAAGTTTCCAGAACCACTTTGACCTCTTTGGCTAGATGAAGCACTAGCCATCTCTTGCTTTGACAGGGCTTTCCTAACTTCACAGTTGTGGCCATTCACAGTATGGTATTTCTGAATGACGGTCTTATTCACGGAGTCTTGGTCCTCAAAGATTACAAAGACAAAGCCCCTTTTCTTGCCACTGCCCCAGTCGGTCATGATTTCAATCACTTCTATTTTTCCATACTGTTCAAAATCTCTTAGGTGATGTTCTTCAGTGTCTTCTTTAATGCCACCAACAAATATTTTTCACAGTTAAGTAGGTACCTGGTCTTTGAGAATCTTCTCTTGAGACAGCTCTCTTTGGTTCCACAAATCTTCCATTCACCCCGTATGGCCTTACATTCGTGGCTGCATCCACCTCCTCCACAGTGCCACATGTGACACACCCAAAACCCCTGGAGCATTTGGTGTTTTGATCTCTCATTACCACACAGTCCATGAGCTTTCCCCATTGCTTGAAATGGCTCCTCAGGCTCTCATCAGTTGTTTCAAAGCTTAAGCCTCCAATGAAGAGCTTTCTCAGCTGATTGGGCTCTTTAGCAGACTCTAACTTAGACATGACGGCAAGGAGAAGAGAAACTTTAATGATGCTTCTTCATCAGTGTCCACAGGCAGAAAAGTGATTCTTCTATTTCTGTACGAACTTGCTTTAATCATCCTGGTAAAACTGCCTAGGAAGCTTAGAGTGAGACCATAAAATATGGTTTTTATCATATTATAATTTTAAGAGTGCCTTTGGTTCTTTGATAGGGTAGATTTTCTAACTCCATTTGTTTTGGGTTTCTGTGATATTACCAAATAGAAAAAACTAATAAAAACAAATACTGTTAGTCTGGTTAAATAGTGGGCATTTACAAATCTCCCTTCCTTACAAACAATTCTCCACGATTGCTATAAAATTTCAAAGTGTTGAATTTTGAAAGAAAAAGTTTTACTTGACTGTTAAGATTTGTCATTGGTTCAGAGACTGCCGTGTTTTTAGTGTTGACTCTTTATCTTAAGAGGTACTTTTGTGGGCTTTTATGAAATAGCCCACTGGAAACTTCTAACTATCCTTCTATTAGTCAGACAATGCATTTCTAGTGGTTACATATAATTTAGCCCTCAAATCCTACACCTATGAGGCTCTTATATGTATGAGGGCCACTCCAGATGACCCTCTTTGACAAAAATCCTTTCCCAGATGAACCTTGTCTGGTTCTCTCCAATGGGTTTACTTAGCTGATACAGGAAAATAGTCCTCTACATTCTTGGGACTTCATCTGATTTTAGGATCAGAGTCCTATTTTAACATTCTTTTACAGTCGTATTTTTTAATGAAGTATATCTTTGATTATTACAAAATAAAATCTTTGTCCTATTTTTGTGTTTTTAAGCTTAAGTGCCTACTTCTTTGAGATATATATATATATCCAACTTTCTTTCTTTTGTGTGTTCATAGAATCTTAGTCTCTTCCTTTTATTTCGCTGGCATTTATATAACTGCCTTTACTTTCTTTCATTTGTGTATTCATACAATCTTAGTGTGTCTTCCTTTTATTTAGCTGGCATTTGGTATGAAGTATATTTTTTGTTAATATAATATACTGTTTTATTTTTAAACCCAGTTTGACACTTTCTGTTTTTATTGGGAGAATACTGTCTTTTCAGTCTATTCACATTTAGTTCAAAATTGATATACTTGATTTGTATTTCTTTGATTTTCTAGTTTATTAATTTTTAAATATTTGTTGTTTCTTTTATATTCTTTATTAGTTTTACCAACCTTGCTTTTTTTTCCTTTTGTCTTTCTTTTTTTTAGTTCTGTTTTTGTTTTTTTTTTTTTTACTCATTACTTTGGGAGTACTAGTATACTTTTCCATTCCATTATTGATTATTTTCCTTTCCTGGTCTTCATAATGAGGCATATGATTTTATTTTCTTATATGAAAACTGAGCTCCTGCATTATTCCCTTACCTCCATAAGTGAGATTTTTAGAATACATTTATTATCCCTTAATAATAAGACATTTTCCTCCTCCCTTTCACTTCTCTTTCTTTCCACCTCAGCCAAACACCTACGTTTTTGCCAATTGTATTACATTGCAGAATATCTTCATGTCAAGAATACTTATTTAGCTCTTACATTATCATTCTCAGTCTATTTTTATCCATTTTTAAAATTATTATTTTTATTTTTTGAGACAGAGTCTTGCTCTGTCACCCAGGCTGGAGTGCAGTGATGTAATCTTGACTCACTGCAACCTCCACCTCCAGGGTTCAAGCAATTCTGCTGCCTCAGCCTCCCAAGTAGCTGGATTACAGGTGCCCACCACCATACCCAGCTAATTTTTTGTATTTTTAGTAGAGATGGGGGTTCACCATGTTGACCAAGCTGGTCTCAAACTCCTGAACTCAGGTGATGTCTCCCAAAGTGCTGGGATTATACGCGTGAGCCACCGTGTTCAGCCAAGTCTATTTTTATCCATTTAAAGTTAAGTATATATAAATAGCCAGATTTCTTTTATCACTACTATTTTCTCTTCATTCCCCTATGTTGAAGTGTTGGTTCTAAGTCCTTTGTTGTATGGTTAAGAGTCCTTTCATTTGCTCAAATAACATATGCACTCACTTATTTTATTTATTTTTTATAGGTAAGATCTCATTCTCTCACTCAGGCTGGAGTGAAGTGGCACAGTTATATCCCACTGCAGCCTCAAACTCCTGGGCTCAAGCAATCCTCCTGCCTCAGCCTTCCAAGCAGCTAGTACTACAAATGCGCACCACCACACCCAGCTAATTTTTAAATTTTTTGGTAGCGACCCTATGTTGCCAATGCTAGTCTGAAACTCCTGGGTTCAAGTGATCCTCCCACCTTAGCCATCAAAAATGGTGGGATTACATGCATGAGTCACCACACGTGGCCCACTCATTTATTTTATATTTTATTTTACAGTTTTGTCTTTTGGTTGACCATCCTAAGTAAGTCATTCATGCAAACCAATTATAAGCAATTCTGTGTGGTTTATAAACAGTGGCAGATGGAGAAAGTTGGAGAGTAGATAAGAAGATCATGGAGGACCCTATGTGCAGGTTTATGGAATATGGCTTTTATCCTGAATACACAGTTTTTTAAGTGCAGAAAGATTTTTGAGCATGGGAACAATAAGCTTAGATTTGCCTGCTTACAGAATGGGGAACAAAATTGGGGAGAGAGTAGGAAGGAGAATAACAATAATCTAGGTAAATGGCAATTGAAGGTGGATAATTACAGTGAACATGGAGCTGATAGGAGGTATTCAATAGTTATTTAGAGGTAATGATAGCTCATATGCTTAGTATTATCTGGTACTTTAATAGTTTCCTTTCTTGGGGTATTTAATAAGGGAATGGACAGAAACTAAAGCTTAAAAGTTAAGAATGGTGCTCAATTTAATAAGGGAGAAAGTTTACACTTATAAAACTTGCTCAAAATGTAGAAGGCTGGTGTAGAGATTATGAGAAATTTGTTAAATTTGTTACTTATGACCAGAAATTGTCTATATTGTTCGTATTTAACATTTCTTGGATATTTATAAAGGTTTTAGTACTTCTTCAGGTGCTGAGAGCACTTTTTAAAAAGTAATGATTAGTTCCTATTTTCAGGAGCCCAGAGAACAATAATACACTGTAATTTTTAGATGTATTCCATTCTAAGTAAAACTACGGATATCATTAAGAAGAATATATTACACAAATCTCTCATCAACTATAATTTGGAGTCCTTAGGTAACTATTTTGGGGAATCTTACTTGTTTCAGTCAACACATCTGAAAAATGTACTTAACCAGCCAAGTAGACCCACTTTGTTTTCTTATGATCATGCTCCTGACTCTTTAGCTTACCAGGGCTTCAAGTAAGTGCTCCACATCTAATCATTTTAGAGCTAGCCCAGACACATCTTCATCTATGCGTTGTATATTCTTGATTTTCTGTAGATTACTTTAGTCTTTGGGAGAGGTAAAAACAAAAAACTGTTCCTTTATTTTACGTTTATAGTTTTCCCTCTGTACCTTCTGAAATCTCTAACCTACCCATCTTTTACGGCATTTTCAATTACCAAATTTATCTCATACTCCTCCTAGTGGTCATTTAGTAAATCTCTAGTGATTAACTTTAACATGATGTGCCCTTTAGTCTTGTTAAAAGTCATCCTTTTCTAACCTGATCTAACAGTACTATTATTACTTTTGTAATATTTGGCAAAATTATTATAATAAATCCATTAAAATTTAATTTACTTTTAAAAACTTCAAAAACAAACATGCATAAATAATTGTTTAGAAATACAGATATGTGGGATAAAGCAAAAGAATGACAAACATAAAATTCCTTCAGGTTTGATAGGGCAAGGACCGAAGATAAGGGAGGATATGTAAGTAGATGTAGTTTATTTGTAATGATCTAGGTTTCTTTTATGCCAACAAGAATAGTATGATGAACAACATGTACCCATCAGTGAGCTTCAACAATTATCAACATTTTGCTTTTTTTCTAATCTATTCTCTTACCACTTATTCCCCCAGCATATTTTATAGCAAATTCCAGAAAATGTGTCATTTCATAAATGCTTATTTATGTATCTCTAACTAATAAAGACATTTCTGCCTTTATCTAAGCACCGTGCTATTATCACAAATAACATAATTAATAATAATACGTGGTCCATAATCACAATGTCTTGATGATCTCAAAAATGTGTTTTTACAGACATTTGTCTGTAAAATATCCTAACTAGAATCCAAATAAGATTTCTATGTTGTATTTGAATATTATATTCTTGTCTCTTTTATTCTTTAAAAGTCGCTTCCTTTCCTTTCCACCCCTTTTCTAATATTTTTTTTTAGAGACAGGGTCTCACTGTGTTGTCCAGGTTGGAGTGCAGTGGCTATTCACAGGTGTGATTATGACACTGAAGCCTGGAACTCCTGGCTTCAAGCTGTCCTCCTGCTTCAGCACCCTGCATCCTCCATAAGTACTCCAGTACCTGCACTTGACTCTCTTCCCTTTTTCATGCCATTGGTTTGTTGGAAAAACTGTTTTACCTGTCCTAGAGAATATATCTACATTCTGGACTTCAAATTACTTCAATCTGGATATATTTAACTTGTTCCTCTATTCCTCCTATTTTCTATAAACTGATAGTTATATTTCTAAGGGTAGGCTGGACTATATATTCTCTGGGGTTTGATAAGAATTAAATTCTTTGGGGTTTTTGGCAAGAGTATTTTATGGATGGTGCTGTGTACTTTCATATTACCTCATTAAGCACATAATGTCTGCTTATCTCACTTACTTTTAATTATGCTAAAATTAATTAGTGGGTTTAGTGTAAGAGGTGTTGCTTAATCTGCATAGGGAGGTGCTATGTTAAGAAAATGCCAGATTTTAAAAAATTAAACTTACAAAGCAATAAGAAAGAGGAGGAGGAGGGCGGATGCGATAGCTCACACCTGTAATCACGACACTTTGGGAGACTGAGGTGGGTGATCACTTGAGGTCAAGAGTTTAAGATCAGCCTGACCAACATGGTAAAACCCCATCTCTTCTAAAAATACAAAATTTTATCTGGGCGTGGTGGTCCACACCTGTAGTCCCAGCTACTCTGGAGGCTGAGGCAGGAGAATCACTTGAAACCGGGAGGTAGAGGTTGCAGTGAGCTGAGATTGCGACACTGCACTCTAGCCTGGGCAACGGAGTGAGACTCTCTAAAAAAAAAAAAAAAAAAAAAAAAGGAAAAAGAAAAAAGAAGAAGAGGGATAGAAAATATGATTCAAAGCTCTGTTTCCTTATAAAATATATTGGTTTGGTTATATTCAAATTGAATCTCAATTGCTCATTACAGGCCAGTGAAACAAATCTTTACTGGCCCAAGGTGAGTACCTCCTCTCTTCCCTTTCCTCAATGATAGCAGCTTTGAGATTTCAGCCTATCTTCAGCTGTATTTTTTACTACACTCTTTTTAGATCCAGGGTAGTAAATTTAGGTCCTTTATAGGTGACTTGAAGTATAACATAGAAGGAGAAACACAGTATCAAGATTTCAAAGGCCCTCCCAACTGAATTCCTATGGTAAATTTTCAGTAATAATAATTAACTTTTTAAACAGGGTTCAACTCCACCAGTAACTGTTTTCAAAGGTTCAAAAAAACCTTACTTAAAAGAATGCATTTTGATTATTAACCATGATACTGGAGAATGTCGACTAGAAAAACTCAGCAGCAACATCACTGTAAAAAAAACAAGGTATGTGGTTTAATGAAATAAATTATATTATAAACATAAATTTCTAAGGAAATGTCAAGAAAAATTGACTGTATTTAGTGACATTATTATACAAGGGGCTTATTTCTGTGTGGTACAAAAATGTTTTAATCTTTTTCTAAGTTTAAATTTGGTGGCGATCCTAAGCCAAAAGCTTTTTACCACATCACCCTGTGATATATAAAAGCTTGTTTTGC
Source organism: Sapajus apella (assembly GCF_009761245.1). Lineage (NCBI taxonomy): Eukaryota > Metazoa > Chordata > Mammalia > Primates > Cebidae > Sapajus > Sapajus apella. The sequence continues at coordinate 1,694,478 of NW_022437111.1, read as the reverse complement.
TTCTAAATGTTTTCTATAGGTATAGGTATACTTTTTATTCTGTTGTAGATAATTTCATATAGCTGGATTGAAAGGAGCCATTGTACATTCTCTAAAATAATTTCATCTTCATTAGTAAAAATTTATCGAATACTTATGATGTGTAAGGTACTAGAAAAAGGAAAGCTTGTAAACACCTCAAAACTTCTGCATTTTAATCAGATAAACAGACTATTCCATTTAAGAAGTCAATAGGAGAATATACTCATCTCAAATCCTTTTTGGAAACAGGTAACACATTAGTTGCCGTGTAATATAAGGATATTTGCTCTAAAAGCCATGCAAATAGCATAGACAGAAGTTGCTCTAGGAATTAAGAAAAAGGAGAAGTAATGGTAGATTGGAACATTCAGGGAGGCATTTTTGATATACCTTAAGAGGAGGTTGGGATCATAAGAATTACCTTGGTTGCTTGTTAAAAATTAATTCCTGAATCTAACCTTAAATCAGGGAAGGATCCTGGGAAACTCTATTTTTTAATATCCCCTCACCTCTACCACTCATGCCCTGCTGTGATTCATACTAGAAGAAAGTTTGTGAAATACCAATTTAATTGATTAGAAAGGAGACGACGATGTAAGCCAAGTTTGAAGGCAGAAATATATCTGACTTATTCAGGGCCAGTGAGTAAGACCTATTTGAACAGAGCAGAGGTTTATCTCTGTACCTGTGTACATGTTTTGGAAAGTAGGGGGCGATGTTGATATTGGGCTAGAGGTAAGGTTGTAATTTTGTTGGTTGAGGTTAATGCCATCCATATTAACTAAGAAATTAGGACATTATCTTGCTGGTAGTGGTTACGTATTAAAGTCTTTTTAACCAGGGATTGGCATGTTTATAGTTTGTTTTAAAACATTAATTCAGTAGAGAAACTGAATAAATGAAAACAATGTAGGAACCAGAAAAACATATAAACCAGGAGTTTTAAGAGCAGGAATGAAGAGAAAAATAAGAGCCGAAAGACTTTTTGAAGGAAGAACTGATAGGATTTGGTGACTGGAAATGGGAGAGGCAAAAATCAAGCATATTTTTGTTATATACTCTTCTTAAAGATGTTGAGAGAAAAGTATATGAATCTCCTTTATTATGCCTATCTTAAGTTATGAATGGAAAACGTAGAAGTGATTTGGTTTTAACAGAAATGATAATCTTAGAACTTAGGGAATATATTGTACCTGTTATACACTTATGTTTTTCCTTTTATTTTAGTCATTTGTGAATGCCTTATCTGTTCAATTTAAGCAATGGCTTTTTTTTTTTTCAGTTGTTGTTTTATTTATTTTTAAATAGATATAGGGTCTTGCTATATTGCCCATGCTGGTCATGAACTCCTGGCCTCAAGCCATTCTCCTTACTCAGCCTCCCAAAGTGCTGGGATTATAGGCATGAGCCACTGTACCAGCCTGGATTTTTGTTTTTGTTTTTTGAGACAGGGTCTCACTCTGTCACCCAGGCTGGAGTACAGTGGTACAATCATAACTTACTGCAGCTTCAAACTGCTGGGCTCAAACGATCCTCCCACAACCTCCTAAGTAGCTGGGATTACCGGTGTGCATCATTATGCCCAGCTAATATTTTTATTTTTATTTTTTTGTACAGACAGTGTCTCACTGTATTGACCAGGCTGGTCTTGAATCCCTGGGGTCAAGTAATCCTCCTACTTCAGCCTTCCAACATGCTAGGATTACAGGCATGAGCCACCAAGCCTGGCACGGGTTTTGTTTTTGTTTTTATTTGTGTCCCTCAATGGACATGTGTATCACAGAAATAGAACCTGACAAATACTTGTTAAATGATGAACTAAATTAATGTTTTAATTCTGGAATATTATTATAAAGATGTTTAGGAAAAGAATAAGTGGTCAATTTTAGTAACTTTGTAAGTTGAAATTTTTGTTACATTGCTGTCATACCTGTTTTAATATTTCATATTCTTAATTGCAGAGTTGAAGGAAGCAGTAAAATTCAGTATCGCAAAGAACAACAGCAACAACAAATGTGGAATTCAGCCAGGACTCCCAATCTTGTAAAACATTCTCCATCTGAAGATAAGATGTCCCCAGCATCTCCAATAGATGATATTGAAAGAGGTAAAATCTAAGTATATGTGACAACCCTTTATAAGAGATAATTAAGAAATGTTAAGGCCAGGCACGGTGGCTCACACCTGTAATCCCAGCACTTTGGGAGTCTAAGGCAGGCAGATCATGAGGTCAGGAGTTCGAGACCAGCCTGGCCAATATTGTGAAACTTCGTCTCTGCTAAAAATACAAAAATTAGCTGGGCATGGTGGTATATGCTTGTAGTCCCAGCTACTCGGGAGGCTGAAGAAGAACAATCACTTGAACCCAGGAGGCAGAGGTTGCAGTGAGCTGAGATCACACCACTGCACTCCAGCGTGGGTAACAGAGTAACAGAGTAAGACTCCATCTCAAAAAAAGAAAAGAAATCTTAAGTGAATTTTTTCATTTTAATTAACAGTGGTATTAATTATAAACTTTTACTGAGAGTATAATATTTTTTATAATTATGCATTTTTCTGGGGTAAGGATATAGCTTATGATTTTTAGCTTTATGTAAGCAATATCCATATAAGATAATTTGTATCATTGAAAATTACTATTCAGGGTAAAAAAATGACTGTTTAGATGTTTATAACTGGAGTTTTCTTCTTTTTGGCAATTGTGATGACTCAAATTCAATTCCTCACAGCATCTTCCTGTGAAAATTTTTTATGTATGGCCAGACTGTAGATGTCTAAGATGTCATCAATTCCATAGGGAAATAAGGAGATGTAGTAAGCAGAATATGCAGGCAACTTTTTCTGAATTGCTACTTACTTCTTAGCAGGGAGGTATTTTTAGGGAGGCACAGTCCTTTTGAAAAATAAGAAAACTTAAATCTCCATTTTTTTTCTAGCTGCAGTGTGGATATTAATGTTGTACTAATTGTGGTTGCAGTGAGACCCTGGTCACTAAAGTATATTTGCTTCTTCGATTTGCCTTCTTAAAATTTGCACATAGCTGTCCAATTCCATTGTTCCTTTCTAAGCCCAAAGCCCAGTATAGCATTCATTCTCTAATGGATTAGTAGCTCATATACATATAATAAGAAAGACAAGTCCAGAACCCTTGGCGGTACAAGGGGTTTTAAATGTTATTTTTTTTACATCATGCCTGCCTTCAAATGGATTTAAATTATGATGTCTTTACATAAATGAATATAAAATATTGGTACAGAAAATTAAGATATTGAAGAGGAAGAGGAAGCAAATTTGCTAATCATTAACACATTAAATTGCCAGGTGTGGTGCTGCACACCTATAATCCCAGCAGTTTGGGAGGACAAGGTGATGGATCACTTGAGTTCAGGAGTTTGAGACCAGCCTGGGCAACATGGTAAAAACCCATCTCTACAAAAAATACAAAATTAGCCGGGTGTAGTGGTGCATGCCTATAGTCCCAGCTACTTGGGAGGCCAAGGTGGGAGGATCACTTGAGCATGGGGAGGTCAAGCCTGCAGTGAACCATGATTGTATCACTGCCCTCCAGCCTGGATGACAGAGTGAGACCCTGTCTCGAAAAAAAAAAAAATTAAAAAAAATTTTTTTTTATTTAGCTCTGAGCTTCTAGCCATCAAGACGAAAAAAGGGAGACACAGCAGCATATGTTGTATTATCTGATAGGTTACAAAGAATCAGACTTTTCCCTGTTACTAAATTCTGAAAGGAATTCATCATATGGAACCCTTTCTAGGGAGCATTAAACTTTATATAGTGTCCTCAACAATAATTTTACAGTACAAGTAGAAGTTCTTCCATGTGGCATTTTTTAACAGAGGCCTTAATAAAAACATTGCATTGAAGCATAACTCAGAGAAAAGAACAGTGGCTCATGCCTGTAATTCTAGCACTTTGCGGGGGCCAAGGTGGGAGGATCATTTGAGCCCAGGAGTTCAAGAACAGCCTAGGCAACATGGCGAAACCTCATCTCAATTAAAAAATTGCAAAAATTAAAAATTAAAAAAAAATAGAAAGTTGTAGGGGATAAGTTAACATGATCTCCAAGCATAAAGCTTTCTATTTCTAACTTAGTATGAGAATTGAACTTCATTTACCTTGACATATTTGTATAACATGTTCCATAGATTACATTCTATAAAATACTTTCTTTACCCTACTGTGCCACTGACTACTGTTACAATGGTTGAATTATCTTTTCAAGTTTATGTCTGGCAGTTGTACTAGTATTTTTATAGCTTAATTTTTATATTTACATCTTTGAACTATCTAGAATTGAATTTGGGAGATAAGAAAGAGGCCAGGTGCAGTGGCTCGTGCCTGTAATCCCAGCACTTTGGGAGGCTGAGGTGGAAGGATCATTTGAGGCCAGGAGTTTAAGATAGCAAGACCCCATTTATACAGAAAAAAAATTTTTTTTAAAGAAATTATATGGATCTAGAAATCCACTCCCCTACCTGGAGACAACTCACAGCTGGGAGTACCAGCAAATAGGATGATACCACAATGAGTGGTTGCAGTCCTTGAAGTGTTCTCCCTGTATGCCTGGCCTGAGACTCCCCTCCTCCATCAGAGACACTGTATGGCCAGAAGGTCCCTGCAAGTAGAATTCCATTATGATAAGCATTCAGCCTGGGAAGGCTATTCATACCACTCTACCTCCCAGACCTGCCCCCTTGGCCTATTAAGTTAAGATTCTTCTCTCTCATCTAAAGACATCTTGAGACTGGATGGCACCAATAAGGGGGAATTCTGCCACAACAAACACTTTGCTAGGAAGCACTTTCCTTTCCTCCACCCCTCCAAGCAGGGGAGCCAATCACAAAAAAATTGCCTGGCTCAGGAAACACTCTTCATCCCAGGCAAGAGACTCCCTTTCCCCATTTATATGCACCACATTTCCTTGCCTGGTGAAGTCACTTCTTTCCTTTATGTAGCACCAGCAGGGATCCTTGGGGATGCCAGCTGCTAGAAATTTACTTAAGAAGACCAAGACAATACTGCAAAAGCTTTGAAAACATGATCGTCATTTAAACCACAACCTACAACTTTAGGCAAGAATATGCATGCTAAATCTAAACAGAGTGATTGCCTACTAAAATTAAAAATTTGAGTAAGATATAGATCTCCCATAGCATAAAAACCAAGATATCCAAGATACAATAGAAAATTGCCTGTCGTGGCCAGGTTCGGTGGCTTACATCTGTAATCCCAGCACTTTGGGAGGCCAAGGTGAGCAGATCAATTGAGGTAGGAGTTTGAGACCAACCTGGCCAACATGGTGAAAGCCCATCTCTCTAAAATACAAAAATTAGCTGAGTGTGGTGGTGAGTGCCTGTAATTCCAGCTACTCGGGAGGCTGAAGCAGGAAAATCGCTTGAATCCAGGAGGTGGAGGTTGCAGTGAGCCGAGATCATGACTCCAGCCTGGGAAAAAGAAAAAGACCCAACCTAAAAAAAAAAAAAAAAAAAAAAAAGAAACAAAAGAAAATGACCTGTCGTACCATAATTTGTGATTCAGGAGAATCACATGAATGAGAAAAGATAATCAACTGATACCAACACCAAGATGAATCAAATGTTAGAATTATCTGACAGTGATCTTTAAATTACTATCATGAATATGGTTCAGTTATAAATTCCCTTTAAATTAATTTAAAAAAACATAGAAAATCACATTAGAGAAATAGAATTTTTAATTATGAATCAAATGGAAATTATAGAACTGATAAATAGAATAACAACAAAAGTACTCACTGGATAGGCTCATTGCTAGGGAGTGGATAGAATCAGTTTACTTGAGGATGTATATTATCCCCTCAACCTGAAAATAGAAAATAGACTGAAACAAGATGCGCATATCCCCAAGAATCTGTAGAAAAATGACAAAATTTCCAATATTTGTGTCATTGGAGTCTCAAAGAAGAGGGAGAGCAGGTTTAAAAGAGCATTTAAAGAAATATGCACAAAAACTTCCCAAGTTTTATGAAAGACATAAACCCACAGATGTGAAAACCTGAACAAACCCCAAATAGGATAAACCCCGAGAAACTGATACCAAGGTACATCATAATGAAACACCTGAAAACTAAAGGCAAAGAGAAAAGTGTTGAAATCAAGAAAGAAATGACATATTACCTATGAAAGAATACCATTCAGTTAACATCAGATTTCTCATCTGAAGCCATGGAGCCCAGAAGAAAGTGGCATAATATTTTTCAAGTGCTAAAAGAAATAAAAATGTTAAGCATGAATTCTGTATCTACCAAAATGATTCTTCAGTAATGAGGGGCAAATAGTCTGCTTCAGAAAGGAAAACTGAAAGAATTTGTTCCTAGGAAACTATCCTTAATTATTGGATGTATAAGGTCATTCAGACAGAAGAGAAACGTTAATTGAGAGTATCAGGAAGACAGAAACAACAACAGAAAGAGCAAATTTATCAATAAGTATAATTGATTATGATTTTCCTCATGACTTTTCTAAATCATATGTGATAACTGAAACAAAAATGATAATACCTTCTGATACTCAAAATAATATTTCAAAGTGGACCTACATGGATATGAGGTTTACTTGAAATGGTAATGCATTGACAAGTCAGGCATATATATTGAAAAACCCAAAGCAACCACTAAGAAAAATATACAAAATGACACATTTTAAAACTCTGTAAGTTAATTGAGATAGCATTCTAAAATGGTTCAAGTAACCCACAGAAAGGCAAGATGAGAGAAACAGAGAAATGAAATACAGAGGAAGCAAACAGAAAACAAATAACAAATTGACACACTTAAGCCCGAACATATATCAATAATTACTTTAAATATATGTTGTCTAAGCCAGTTAAAAGGCAAATGTTAGCAGACTGTATAAAAAGCACACTCAACTATATGCTGTTTATAAGACACTAATGAAATATGTAGCTTGAAAGTAAAAGTATAGAAAATATATACCATGTAAACATTAATTTTAAAAAGCACATGTGGCTGTATTCATACCAGATAAAGTTGACTTAAAAGCAAAATGGGCCAGACACAGTATCTCACACATGTAATCCCAGCACTTTGGGAGGCCAAGACAGGCAGATCACCTGAGGTCAGGAGTTTGTGACCAGCCTGGACAACATGGTGAAACCCCGTCTCTACTAAAAATACAAATATTAGCCAGGTGTGGTGGGGCGCACCTATAATCCCAGCTACTCAGGAGGCTGAGGCAGGAGAATCTCTTGATCCTGCGAGGCAGAGGTTGCAGTGAGCTGAGATCATGCCACTGCACTCCAGCATGGGTGGCAGAGAGTAAAACTTATATTTTTGCTCCGATCTCCATGGGAGTTCGGAAAAATCACAAAATAAATTACTACAAAGAGGTACATTAATAATGATTAAAGGGGCCAGGCGTAGTGGCTCACGCCTGTAATCCCAGCACTTTGGGAAGCCAAGGCAGGCGGATCACGAGGTTAAGAGATGGAGACCATCCTGCCCAACATGATGAAACCCCATCTTTACTAAAAATACAAAAATTAGCTGGGTGTGTGGTGTGTCCCTGTAGACCTAGCTACTCAGGAGGTTGAAGCAGGAAAATTGCTTGAACCCAGGAGGCAGAGGTCGCAGTGAGCTGAGATTGCGCCACTGCAGTCCAGCCTGGCAACAGAATGAGACTCAGTCTCTAATAATAATAATGATTAAAGGACTAATTTACCAGGAAGACATAAATATGTATATATCTATCAACTGAACTGAGAAAAACATGAAGTGAAAACTGATAAAACTGAAAAGAGAAATTTGCAAATCCACAGTTATGCCTGGATATTTCAACACTCTGCTCTCGGCAACTAATAGAACTATTAGACAGAAAATCAACAAAGTTATAGGAAATCTGAACAACATAATCAACCATCAGGATGTAATTGACAGATATATAACTTGCCACATAACAGCAGAATACCTATTTTGTTTCAAGTGCCCATGGAATATTTACTAAGACCATATCCTGAGCCATAAAACAAATCTTAATAAATTTATAGAAACTGAAGTCATATAGACTATTTATCTGACCATAATGAATTCAAACTAAAAATCAGTAACAGACAACGGGAAAAATCTCTAAACACTTGAAAATTAAACAACGCATTTCTAAAGGATCCATGGGTTAAAGAAGAATCATCAAAGGAAATTAAAATACATGCAACTAAATGTATTAAGTAAACACAACATGCCAAAATATGTGGAATGTAACTAAAGAAGTTCTGAGAGGGAAATTTATCTTACTAAATGCTTATCCGAGAAGCGAGGAAAGTTACCATATCAATTAATTTTAGGAAACTGGAAAAAGAAAAGTAGATTAAACCCAAAGCAAGCAAAAAGAGACAAATAATGAAAATAAGAAGTGGCATCAATTAAATTGAAAACAATAGAGAAAATTAATGAAACAAAAAGGCAGCCATCAGAAAAAACTGTTGATAAACTTCTAGTAAGATTGATAAAAATGAAAAGACAGAAGGCACAAATTACTAATATCCGGAATGTAAAGTACAAGTTTTATCTATAATCAGGAAAGTAATTAATTTACTACAGATCCAGTAGCCAATAAATATATTATAAAGAAATGGTAAGCTGGGTGTGGTGGTTCACTCCTGTAACCCCAACACTTTGGGAGGCCAAAGCAAGAGGATTGTTTGAGCCCAGGAATTTGAGACAAGCCTAGGCAACACAGTGAGACTCTGTCTACATAAAAAAGAAAAAAATTTTTTTAGATTAGTCAGGTGTGGTGGTGTGCACCTGAGTAGTCCCAGCTACTCAAGAGGCTGAAACAGGAGAATCGCTTGAACCCAGGAGAAGGAGGTTGCAGTGAGCCATGATTGTGTCACTGCCCTCCAGCCTGGGTGACAGAGCAAGACCCTATCTAAAAAGAAAAGAAATGTTATAACTTTTTGCTCATAAATTTGAGAATTTAGAGGAAATGGACTTGTTTCTCAAAAGCTAAAAACTGCCAGAACTGAACCAAGGTGATGTAAGCAATCTGAATAGTTCTATCAACATTAAGTAAATTAAATTAGTAATTTAAAAGCACCCCAGAAAGAAATAACCAGACCTCTAGAAGTCTACCAAACATTTAAAGAGAATTAACACTGACATTAAGTAATCTCTTCTGGAAAATGGAAATGGAAGGACTATTTCTAAGCTATTTATGAGGCCAATATTACCCCCAATACCCAAACCAGATAAAGACAGTACAAGAAAAGGAAAACTATGAACTAGTATCTTTTTTTTTTTTTTTTTTTTTTGAGATGGAGTCTTGCTTTGTCGCCCAGGCTGGAATGCAATGGCAGATCTCCATTCACTGCAACCTTCACCTCCTGGGTTCAAGTGATTCTCCTGCCTCAGCCTCCCATTGGGACTACAGGCGCGTGCCACCATGCCCGGCTAATTTTTATATTTTTAGTAGAGAGAGTGTTTCACCATGTTAGTCAGGTTGGTCTGGAACTCCTGACCTCAAGCGATCCGCCCGCCTTGGCCTCCCAAAGTGCTGGGATTACAGGCGTGAGCCACTGTGCCTGGCCTGAACTAGTATCTTTTATGAACTTAAACTCAAAAATTGTCAGTTAAATATTGGGATATTGAATCCAACATTGTATAAAAATAATTATACAACATGAACAAGACAACATTCTTATTCTCACATTATATTTGGGAGTATGGATGAGGGTGAGAGGGAGGGTGGGGAAGACACAAGCAGTAAACAAATAAATATCCAAATGAATTTCAGAAATAAGAGTCTTGAAGATAATTAAACAAGGCAATGGGGGTTGCAGAATGGAGGAAGGAACTTTTTGAAAAGGTTACATTTAAACTGACTCAAGAAGGAGCCAGACTTTCAGAGATCTGGAATCTCCTCGAGACACCATAGTGAAATGAAAAGCCTAGCTACAGACTTGGGGGAAGAAATATTCACAAATGCGTATGTCTAACAAAGGGCTCATAGCCAGAAGAATTAGCTATAAAGAATTCTTTCAAATAAATAAGAAAAAGACAATCAAATATAAAAATGGACAAAAGACTTGAACAGGCTTTACATAAAAGGTGATATTCAAATGGCCAGTAAGCATATGAGAAAAACACTGCTTCATATCGTCAGAGAAATTAAAACTACAGGAAGATACCATTGTACACCCATCAGACTCACTATACCAAGTGTGTGTGTGTGCGCCATAGTAAGGGAAGATATGAAGCACCTGTGACTCAAACATTGCTGGTTGGAATGTGAAACCAGTTTGAAAACTGGGAGTTTTTAATGAAATTAAACCTATGCCTGTTATGACTCGAAAATTTCTCTCCTAACTTTCTACCTAAGAGAAATGTGTATATAAGTTCAAAAAGACCTGTAGAGGAATTTTCATAACAACTTTCTTCATAATATCCAAAACTGAAAACAACCCAAATATCCATAAATAGAAAATAGGTGCCTAACTTGTGGTATATCTATACAATATAATATCATAGCAGCAGAGAAGAATAGGCTGCAGATTAATTCAGTAACATGAATAAATATAAAAAACATTATGTTGAAAGAAGGCAGACCAAAAAGTACATGCTGAGTTAATCTATTTATGTGAAATTCAAGAATAGATAAAAATCTTTGGTAATAGAAGTCAAAATGGTGAGTAGTGACTAGAAAAGAGCATAGGAGAATATTCATGGGGATGGAAATAGTCTATATCTTGATCTCAGTGGTAGTTATACAAGTTTTATATATGCTAAAATTTAGCTATACATTTTACTTTATGGAAATTATGTATTAAACAAGTAAACCAAAGATCTGGGTGAAGAATATACCAGGCAGAGGAAATAGCTAGTACAAAGAACATAGGATGGAAATGAATTTAATGTGGTCAAATAATAGAAAGAAAGCCAGTGTGTCTATAATAGGGAGAATAGGGCTAAAAATTATCAGTTAACTTAATGTAGCAGTATACTAAGATGATATCAAATGGCAGTGTATTAACTGAGTGTATTATTCACCTAGAATTTTTGGTTTAAAAATTTTGTTCAACTATTTGACATTTGTATCATAAAGGAAAATATTGACTTGAAAGTTAGTAGACTTGGTTCCACCCACAAATAACCGACAACTTTTGGCTTTCTGGACCTTCATTCCCTCATTTATAAAATTATGAAGTTGTTCTAAATGGTAGCTGAAGACCTTCCCAACTATAGTTTTTTGTGTGTCTTAAAAATAACTTGAAAAACACCAAGCAAAAGAATACATCATTATTATTCTTTTATCTATAGAAATATTTATAGCCAAAGTTGTGATGAGAACTGGCTTTTCAAAACTACTTAGAATATTTTAAATCCTCATTAAGGGAGCAGGGGAGAAACTTATAGATGCTTCATCAAAATGTTCTCTAGGAAAACCAAGAAAAAAGAATGAAGTTCATCTGTTACATTATCACATTACATTACATGTATTTAAAGGAATAAAAAATAATTAAAGACAGTTTCTACCAAAATAGATTTTAATTTTTATAGTTTTTCACAATATTTACTTTGTATTTGAGTTACCTGTATATTTAAGTACAATGGTTTAAATAAATGTGGAGTTTAGTTTTAGATCTTGTCTATCTCTTTTAGTTTCTGTAATCCAATCATAGAAGTAAGGCTTGATGGTAGAAGAGTTTTGTTTTTCTAATAAAATGCTTTTTAAGTACTATAAATGTAGGTTTGATTTTAGTTATTCATCAACAGTTTCTTAAAAACTAATACATTCAATTTTTATTATATTTATTAACATTTTTTATTTAACCTATCTATTCATTTCTGTCTTATTTTCAGAACTGAAGGCAGAAGCTAGTCTAATGGACCAGATGAGTAGTTGTGATAGCTCATCAGATTCCAAAAGTTCACCATCTTCAAGTAGTGAGGATAGTTCTAGTGACTCAGAAGATGAAGAATGCAAATCCTCTACTTCTGATACAGGGAATTGTGTCTCAGGACATCCTACCATGACACATTACAGGATTCCTGATATAGATGACAGTCATAATAGATTTCGAGACAACAGTGGCCTTCTGATGAATACTTTGAGTAAGTATATATAAACACAGACAATTGGAAAAGTAAGAATTTATAGTGGAGCCGTATTGACTGTGACCTAAAATTTGGATAAAGAAAAAGATTCCTATTTTATGCATTTGATATTGTTAACAATTACCTTTTTATTGAATTATGGTTTTCTTTTGACTCTGTGACATGACGCCTTCTTGGTTTTTCTCCCACCTCTCTAGATATTTTTCTCTCATTTTCTCTCATTCCTTGGCAAGTTTATAATCTTCTGCTCAGTCATTAAAGTTGGAATTTCGCAAGGCTTTCTTTTGAGTTCTTTTTTTCTCTTTGTTCTACACTTTTTCCTTAGATAATCTCCTCCATGTTTTTATTGCAGTCAGTACTTATGTGTAGATAACTTGCAAATTTATATCTCTGATTCAAACCTCTAGGCTTTAGACACATGTTTAACATCATCTCCCATCATCTCATCTCCTTCAAATTTACTTTGTCCAAAACCAACTCATAATCAATCTTTGGCTGCCTCTGTTACCTCTTAGTGAAGGTAGAATACATTTAATTCTGCAAATCAGAAGTCTAATTGTTTTCAATGGGTGAGTTTCTTCCTCTTTACAGTGTAGCCACTCCTTTGTCAAGTCCTATTGGTTTTACCTCCTACATATTTCTCAAAGTCATCTGCTTCTCTCCATCTCCACCACTATCACAGTAGTTCAACCTATTACTTCTGGCCTTATCTACTACAGTGACCTAACTGGTTCACCCCTTTATCTAGTCAAGCCCATTTTTGATCCATTGTGTACATTGTAGCCATACTGATTTTCTTCACAATTCAAATGCAATTTGTCATCTCTTCTGCTTTAACCTTTTCAATGGCTTGTAATTTCTTTTAATATAGAGGCAAAACACCTTAACATAATGGTCTTGATTTTTCTTTTCTAGCAACATGTGCTTTCTTTTTGCCACTATACTCAAATACTTTGACTCACATCAGGACCCTTATACATCCTGTCTATTCAGCCAGAAACACTTTGTTCTTTTCATGTAGTTAATTTTTTCTCCTTAGATTATAGTTCAAAGTTACTTTCTCAAGGAAGTCTTCTTAACCTTTCCAACAAAGTCCTATCCTCTTTTTCATAGACCTTTAGAATATCATATATATCTACTTTATATCAATTGTGACAATTATAAATTTACATTAAATTGTGTGATTTGTTCTCTTTCTCTAGAGTATAATGTTCCATGAGAACAGGGGCCTTGTTTGTTTTTGCTTATCACTGAATTCTAACACTTAGCATGGGGTACTTGACACATAGTAGATGCTCAGTCAATACTTTTTAATAAAGGCATGCAGTTTGGTATTACCTGGGGAGAATGGAATTTCCTGTATATTTAGAATTAATCTCATTATGTTCATTAATAGTGAGAAAAAGTAAGCAGCTAGGAAAGACTGACTAGCTCTAGCCTAATAATAGAACTAAAGAAGGAAGAAGCCAAGACTGAGAGGCAGAGAATTGATAAAACTATGGGTTAATTAGGGACCAGCAAAGATATTTTGAATTTAGTGTTATTCTTGACTTGGGAGGTAATACTGGAACATCTGATTGTTTGAATGGCCTAGGGAACATGGAGAAAACTCAACTTGGTTGTACTATATGAGAATCTGAGTAAAAGCTAGGAAAAATTTTCAAGAAATTACTAAGTTCTATAGTAAATTGAGCACATGTCTGGGAGTCAGCATATCTGTATTACATTCCTGACTTCCTTATTACTTATTATTTATATAACTAATAAAAGTACACTTAACTTTCTTGTAGCTTCAGTTTCTTCATTGAAAGTGGAGGTCACACTGCCTTATAGAACTTTGGAGAGGTTCAAGATATTTTATATTTTATAATTTCTTTTTAAATCTAGAATAGCAGCAAATCACACTGCCATGTGTTTACCTATACAACAATCTTGCATGTTCTTCACATGTACCCCAAAACCTAAAATGCAATAAAAAAAAATCTAGAATTGTTTTCTAGTAAAACAGGGCACAGTGAATTTACATTTTTAAAATCCCTTCTGTGCCAAACAAATGGGAACAATTGGTAAAGTATTAAAAGATAAAACCCAGACATGGCGAGGATCAAATGTAAGCTAAACATCTCCATAGAGAAGAACTAGACTATAAACACAAAACAGTGGGTGTAGTGGAGCTGAAGCCATTGGATCTGAGTTCAAAAGAAGGTGATAGTGGCAAGGATCTTGGAACTTTCTGGGAAAGGTATGATAATATAATCACAACTTTTAGGGAAACTTTTAGGGAAATAATCAGAACTTTCAGGGAAAGGTATAATAATATAATTAGAACTTTCAATAGTTTAAAAGTTGTGATTCAGTGAAACTGAGTTATACTTTCTATTTGAAGCTAGAGAATGTATGTCTTTGGGGGGTAGTGGGGAAAGGGAGAGAGCATTGATAGAGGTGGGGCTAAATAATGAAAGGAGATTGGAATAAATAGCCAAATAATAAAAGGAGATTGAAAGAAATGGCCATTTACATGTTGACTGAGGCTACTGCGTTTTCGAAGTTGTGGGCTTAGGGTCTGTAGATCCTTGCTATCCATTGACTCCTGGAAGGGATCTAGCAGGATCCCTTCTGCAGGGGATAACAGTCTCCAAATATAATCATGAAACCTGTTTCTGGTAATGGAGCTTAGAGGACTAGGTGGAAGGAACTACAAAACTCTGTCAGAGTGATGTGAGGATAGAGAAAAACAGAAATTTTCCACTCAAAATGAGCAAACATAATTCCAAAACAGAAGAAAAAAGTCTAATGCTAAGAAAGTCAGCCAACAGAATTAACAGAGCAGGGATTCTTTCCAAATGAAAATCTTTTTACAGAGCAGTTAAGACAGAGACAATTAAATAAGTATGCTGAAAACACTCAAAGAGATAAATGACGATACAGCTTTAAAAAGAATTATAAAACAAAGCCAGGAAGAAATGAAACAAAATCTAATCGATTATAAAAAGAATAAATTAGACTGGTCATTGAATTTTTTTAAAAGCTGGTAAATGAGAAAAACTGTAGACTGGACACAGTTGAAGAATAAATTTGTGAAATGGAAGATAATGTTGAGGAACTGTCCCAGAACACAATATGAGAGAGACAGAAAAATAAAATGGGAGACCAGCTTAGATAAAAAAGACTGAGAATACTAAACATTACACAATAGGAAGTCCAAGAAAGAATGGAGGAGATAGTATAAAAACTTAATTCTGAGAAATTTCCAGAAATTAAGAAACCCATGAATTTTTACTTCATCTAATAAGCAGGATAAATAAAAAGAAATCTAGTCCTCAAAGCATGCTAGGGAAACTACGGAACATCAAGGATGAAATAACCTTAAAAACTACAGAGAAGAAGACAAACTACAAAAGAATAGGCTGACAGCAGATACTCTTAGCTAGATGGTTAAGCCAAAAGATAGTGGGGGAAATATCTTTAAAGTATTGAAGGAAAATATTTCTGGCTATAATTTTATACCCAAACAAAGTGTCTTTCAAGAGTAAAATAATTTTCAGGCACATGAAAACAGCTTATTGTCTATAGAATTTAGCAAATGTATTCACAGACATATAGATAGATAGATAGATAGATAGATAGATAGATGTATATAATATTTATATACTTCAGCAGAAAGTGAAAACAGAGGGAAAGTGTGGAATATGAGAAACAGTAGTGAGCAAAGAAATAGATGAAATATCAGGAAATTTGATTACCCTTTGACTATAAAGATGACAAGTATGTTTTGGATGTTTGTACATTTGGAAATTTTTTTAAAGATTAAAGCTAAAACTCTAAACAATAGTTGCTGAGTGTATTCAATCAGTAATTTAAGTATGTTAAGATCCATCTCATGTTAGGAGGATAGAAACACTGAATAGTTATTGACTTTATTAGATAAATTTGTAGTTAATTATGTATCCTAAAACATGTCAGCTTTTTTTTTATTGTGGATTAGTTAAAAAATACAAGAATTTTTTAACCATTATAATTTACTACCTAAGTGTTTTCATTCAGTCCCTTAGCTTCAGATAAACCTGTACGATCAGTGACTCTCAAATCTTTATTTCCAGCTCCAGTCACTAGCTTTAGCTCCAGACTTGTATATTCAACTGCCAGTACATATGTACTTGGGTATTTACTAGGTATCTCAGATTTACCACATGAAAATTGAACTTGTGATTTTCTTCTACAACCATGGTCCTCTGGTGTTACTCATCTCAGTAACTGATAACTCAGTGAATGATTTATCTAGTTGTTCAAAACAGAAACCTTGGGGCCATTCTTCACTTCTTTCTCTGGTACCCTAAATTCAATGTTTTAATTAGTCCTATAAACTCTATCTTCAAAGTATATCTGACCGCTTAGCATCACCTCCCCTGGACTACTTGAGTCAAAGCAAACCTTATTTCTTACATGAGAAACTGGATTAGACTTACAACTGCTCTCTTGTTTCTGTGTTACTTCCATACCCTGGTGGAATTTACTGATCTACAATCAGCTTTAAGTTAGTTGCCTGCTTAAAATTTTCTCATGAATTCTCATTACATTTTCAAACAAATCTAAAGTTTTTACTGTGATCTTCTGGATATCTTTCTGATCTCATTTACTACCATTATCTTCCTTATTAATGCCATTCCGGCTACGTGGCCTTCTTGCAAGTCCGAGAATGCAAGTAT
This sequence comes from Sapajus apella, assembly GCF_009761245.1. Taxonomy (NCBI): domain Eukaryota; kingdom Metazoa; phylum Chordata; class Mammalia; order Primates; family Cebidae; genus Sapajus; species Sapajus apella. The sequence goes on along the minus strand of NW_022437111.1, from coordinate 1,677,627 downwards.
GTTCTTCCCTTGGGGCATTTGTACTTCTGTTCTTTTAGCCTGGTCACTTCACCTCCACTCTCTGCATTTTTTATTACTTTTTTCCTATATTTGGATCTTTGATCAAAAGTCACCCCTCAAAAAGGCCTTCAAAACTACCCTATCTAAAATAGCACCTGCCATCACTATCTCCATATCCATTTTCATTTTTTCATAGCACTTACCCCTACTTGGCATTATGTTATATATGTTTATTTGTTTACTGTCTGTCTCCCCCACTGAACTGTAAGCTCCATGACTGTAAGTACGTAGATGAATTACAAAAGGAATAAATGGTGAGTTATTCTTTTTTCTTTTTTTTTTTAAATAGAGACAGGGTTTCTGTTGGCCAGGCTAGTCTTGAACTCCTGACCTCAGGTGATACTCCTGCCTCAACCTCCCAAAGAGCTGGGATAACAGGCGTGAGCTACCACAGCCAGCCAATGCGTTATTATTGACATGTATTACTTAATTATTTTGACTCTATTTTAAGTAAAAAAAAACAAAAACAAAAACATTTTTTTCACTCTTCAAAATATATAGTCTGATCTTATAAACATTTTCCTCATTTCCTGATTTAATTAAATCAGTGATGTAAAAAAAGAGTGATGGGGGTATGGAAAAAACACTAAAATAGATAGCCAGGAAATACTAAAACTGCTGAAGTTTGATGGTATATTTTTTCTTTACACACAGTATCAATTATTTGAGTAACTAACTGTGTCACTGAATTACAGAATAATCAAAGTGTTAGCGAAACAGAATCACACTTGGGGGCTATATTTTGTGTAAAATTTGTTATGCAAACATAAATATTATATATTTAATTACTACAGTTTTGTTATTTCTTTTTATTTTAGGAAATGATTTGCAGCTGAGTGAATCAGGAAGTGACAGTGATGACTGAAGAAATGTTTAGCTATAAATAAAAATTTACACAGCAGGTATAATTTATTTCGTATTAAGAATAAAAATTCCTGGCCGGGCGGGGTGGCTCAAGCCTGTAATCCCAGCACTTTGGGAGGCCGAGGCGGGTGGATCACGAGGTCAAGAGATCGAGACCATCCTGGTCAACATGGTGAAACCCCGTCTCTACTAAAAATACAAAAAATGAGCTGGGCATGGTGGTGCGTGCCTGTAATCCCAGCGACTCAGGAGGCTGGGGCAGGAGAATTGCCTGAACCTGGGAGGCGGAGGTTGCGGTGAGCCGAGATCGCGCCATTGCACTCCAGCCTGGGTAACAAGAGCGAAACTCCGTCTCAAAAAAAAAAAAAAAAAAGAATAAAAATTCCTAAGACCGAGGGAAATATGTCTTTTTTCCTTTTTCTTTTCTTTTCTTTCTTTTTTTTTTTTTTAAAGACGGGGTTTCACCATGTTGATCAGGCTGGTCTTAAACTCCCAACCTCAGGTGATCCACCCACCTTGGCCTCCAAAGTGCTCGGATTACAGGCATGAGCCACCACACCCGGCCCGGGAAATATGTCTTAACTTTTGATGAGAAAAGAAATTAAATTTGATTCAGAAATTTCAGTTGGTGTTATTTATTTATTTGTTTATTAGACATTGTCTTGCTTTGTCGCCCAGACTGGAGTGCAGCTGGGGACTCCTACCTTAGCTTCCCATAGGTGAGATTGTAGGCATGCACCACCATGCCGAGGTAATTATTTGGGGGGAGGGGAGTAGAGATGGGGTCTTGACGTGTTGCCCAGGCTGCTCTCAAGGTCCTGGGGTCAAGCAGTCTTCCTGGCTTGGCTTCCCAAAGTGCTAGGATTTTAGATTTGAGCCACTGAGCTTGGTCTGATGTTATATTTTTAACCTCTTGCAGGTTAGGTAACTTGTTCCACATAGTATTAGTTAAGTGGCAGATCAGGTGTTTTAGAGTCTAAGTTTAGTGTTCTGTTTTACCAAATTGCTGTCTCCAGTTGTCAAATAGCAAAACTATTGATTTCTAATAAATGTCCATGGTTTTATGGTTTTAATTTTATAATTTTGTATCTCCAAGCCTTTTTTTTTTGAGATAGGGTCTTACTCTGTTGCTCAAACTGAAGTACTGTGGTGTGATCATAGCTCACTGCAGCCTCAAGCTCCTTGGTCTCAAGTGATCCTCCTGCCTCCAGAGTGGCTATGGCTAGGCACCCCACCATGCCCAGCTAATTTCCTTTTTTTTTATTTTTTATTTTTTTTAGTAGAGACAGGGGACAGGGTCATAAAGCTTTCATCTCAGGCTTCCTGTCTGAGCGTTTTCTATCTGATATTCCTTAAATTATGGCTCAAAATACTTTAATTTTTGATACAATTAAGCTATAATTCAGGAGAAAGATTAAGTTAAATAATTATTTTAATGTAACAACTGTTCTGTTATCTCTTGCAATATTTTTCATCAATTTATTTTGCTTTTGAGAGAAATAAGCAACTAAGTGTTAAGGGGATAAATAATATTTATATGTATAATAAAATATCTTTTAACTGGCAGAATGATAGATGTAGGAATGATAGAAAACCACTGACCAGTAGGTTCTTTTTTTTCTTTTGAGGCCCCATTGTTAGAACATTTCTTTATATATATAAAACCTTATGTATCTATATTTATATATTGTATATATAACTTTATATACATATTTATATATATCATATATATTTATATATTTTTTATTTATATATCTATAAAATATAAAGTAATTATATATATAAACTGCTATAAAATATAATTTTATATATATAAAACTTTATATTTTACAGCAGTTTTAAGTTCATAGCAAAGTTGAGAAGGTCCTATTTCTTCTCTCTCCATTATCAATATCCCACACCAGAGTGGCATGTTTGTTAAAACAGATGAACCTACATTGGTAGATCATTGTTACACAAAGTCCATTGTTTACATTAGGATTCAGTCTTGATGTACATTCTATGGATTTTTGACAAATGTATAATAATGTGTATCTATATTTTAGTAACATTTAGAATAGTATCACTATCCTAAAAATCCTGTGCTCTGCCTATTTATCCCTCCCTTTCCTCTTCCCCCCCAGCAATTACTAATCTTGTTGTCTCCATAGTTTATTTTCTAGAATGTCATGTAGTTGGAATTATACAGAATATAGCCTTTTCAGGTTAGTTTTGTTCACTTAATAATATGCATTTAGGTTTCATGCATATTTCATTATGTCTTTCATGGTTTGATAGCTCATATTTTTAAAGGTTGAATACTATTCTATTGTCTGGATGTACTACAGTTTATTTATCAACCCAACTACTGAAGGACATCTTGGTTGCTCCCAAGTTTTGTCAATTATGAAACATTTTTAAATTCAACTTCACTTTCTTACCTTTGGAATTTGGGGGTTTTTTTATTTTATACATTTTTATTTTAATCTTGTTTTTTCCTTTTCTCTTTCTAGCCTAATTTTAGTTAAACTGTCTTTATTTTTATTTCTATTTTATTTATCAATTCTTAGCTAAGACAACTATGTTATTTATTACTTAACTAAAGCAAGCTCATAATTCAAAGTGGCCAATGAAACATGCTTATCATTTAATATAGTAATCATAATGCTTTTTACTGAAAGTTGTTATGCTGACTTTTCTTTTTGATGTTAACGCTACCAGAAATGAGTACATGATGATATGAGCTGATAAAGCTGGCTATATAACATGCATTATGTTTTCAAAATTACAGCAAGCTAAACAGTACATATTCAGTACATCATTCCCCCTCCTTATTATCTCCCTCATAAGTGAAATATTCTTAAAGACCCTTTTAAATAGATTGAATACCTAGTATATCATTCTTTATACCACACAAGGGTATATATAAGTACCTCAGAGAAAGGAATGAAATCATATCTCCCATGTTTTTGTATGTTCTTATTTGATGTGTTTTCAGATACCAAAATGTAGGGAGCTAATCAATTAGATAAGTTCTCAGATAAAAGGTTCTCTGCCAGAAACAACTGATGATCCTGACATGATTCTAAACATATGTGCTTTTAATTTGATCTGTCCTGAAACTGATGGTAATGTAATCATGCAAGCAGAAAAAATAAGTTGCCTACAAAAGAACAAAAATCAAAGGACTCTGAATTATTCTATAACACTAAACTCTAAAGGTAATAAAGCTGCATCTGTGCAAGCGTATTAATGTGACCTATGAATTATATATTCATCAGATGTCATCCATAGCTTGGTAAGAAGGTATTCTTAGACATATGAAAATTCAGGAATTCTATCATTCAATTATCATTTCTATAATAATTGTTTTAGTAATTTCTAATTTATCAAGAGATGAATCAAAAGAACTCAAGAATAGAAAAAAATATAATAAAAATATAGTATAAAAAGATTGATAACTATCTAATATTTTCAGGACTGGCACCTTCTCTGTCTCCTAAAGGAAACTCACTCAATTTGTTCTGTTGACACTCATGCCCAGAACATTTTAAGTAAAAGTGACTCCTGGGATGCTGACTAGGGAGGGAAGGCCAAGAGCTTATTGGCCCTACTACCCTGAAGCTGCAATCCTAGTTGGGGGAATCATGTTTCAGGCTGAGACTGGGTACATGTGCAGCAGAAACCAGAGATGGCCCAAGCTATTCACACACTCCTGACCAACCCTGAGGCATGTGCATAGTATACCCAAAAGGGCCTGGTAAAAAATAAAACTTGGGAAGACTTGAAAATAACATGTTCTTTGAATGTATTCCCTTACACATACAGATCTATTAGCAAAGGACAAAGTCTTATTGGCCCAAAGTGTTTGGATACAATATCTTTCCAGTCTTTGGCCACACAGAGTACCATTTTGTAGAACAGTGGCCTTGAGGGAGGAGGGTTTGATTGGGAGGCAGAAGGGAGGCAGTGGTATTACCTCTAAAGGACTTTTGGCATTGAGATGCTAGAAACTTTTTTTAACCTTATCTGGGTAGTGCTTGTGTAAGTTACATACATATAAAATTTAACAGAGCTGTACACTTAAGATTTGTTCATTTTACTTCAAGTTACATTTAATTTTAAAAGTCCATAAATAAAATCAAACGGAAAAATATTGCAAATTTTGAGGATGGCAGAACATTAATATCAATAATGTTTAAATTGATCTTATAAATTTACAAGAAGGGGACAAACAACTCTAGAAAAATGGGCAAAGAAGATGAATAGGCAGTTCCAAAAATTATAAAAACATGTATTTTGGCTCAGCAGTCTCACTTATGGAAATTTACCCTACAGATATATTTAACTTCTGTGCAATGTTATTATTGCAGTATTACTTACAATCAAAAAAGACTGTGAACCTGAAAATTTGAGACAGGTCTCAGTTAATTAATTAATTAATTAATTATTTTGAAATGAAATTTTGCTCTTGTCGCCCAGGCTGGAGTGCAATGGCAGGACCTTGGCTCACCCCAATCTCTGCCTCCCAGGTTCAAATGATTGTCCTGCCTCAGCCTCCTGAATAGGTGGGATTACAGGCACCTGCCACCACACCTGAGTAAATTTTTTGTAATTTTAGTAGAGACAGGGTTTCACCATGTTGGTCAAACTGGTCTCAAACTCCTGACCTCAAGTGATCTGCCTGCTTCAACCTTCCAAAGTGCTGGGAGTACAGGCCCAACAGTCTCAGTTAATTTAGAAAGCTTATTTTACCAAGGTCTGTGACACAGCTTCAGGAAGTTCTGATTACATGTGCCCAAGGTGGTTGGGGCATAGCTTGGTTTTATACATTTTAGGGAGATATGAGACATAAATCAACATATGTAAGAAGTATATTAGTTCTGTCCAGAAAAATGGAGACAACTCAAAGCAAGGCCCCCCAACTGGGGGTTTCCAGGTCATAGGAAGGTGAGAGACACATGGTCGCATTCTTTTGAGTTTCTGGTAAGTCTTTCCAAAGGAGGCAGATTTGCCCTGAGCGATTCCCAGCTTGAAGAGGCCCAAGATATTTTCCTTTGACAAGACTGAACCTGAGTATGCATCAATATAGGACTAACTAAATGAACTCTATTTTACCTCCATACAGTTGATAACCTGTTCACAGATTTATTGGCTACTTGGGTATTCTTTTTATGAAATATCCATTCAAATCTTTTTTTTTTTTCTTTTGAGAGAGAGTCTTGCTTTTTCACCCAGGTTGGAGTGTAATGGTGCAATCTCAGCTTACTGCAACCTCCGCCTCCCAGATTCAAGCAACTCTCTTGCCTCAGTCTCTCAAGTAGCTGGGATTACAGGCACCCACCATGATACACAGCTAATTTTTTGTATTTTTAGTAGATACAGGGTTTCACCATGTTGTCTAGGCTGGTCTTGAACTCCTGACCTCAGGTGATCTGCCCATCTCTACCTCCCAAAATGTTGGAATTACAGGCATGAGCCACTGCTTACGGGTTCAAATCTTTTGAGTATTTTTTCATTTACTTATTAATCTTTTTGTTATTGATTTCTGCAGTTATATAGTCTGGACACAAATTCTTTGACAGATGTATGTAATACAAATATTTTCTCCCCCTCTGTAAATTGTCTTTTTTTAAAGCTATAAGCTTTAAAATAGTATTGCACTTTGGTATTGAGGCCTTAGATTGGGTAGTACAATCCTCCACCATTATTCTTCTTTAAGATTCACTTTGCTATTGTGATAACCTGCTTTTTTTGCCAGCTAAAACTAACTCTCTTTCTCAGACTAAAAGCTGTTCAAGCTTTATGTTAGCTTCTTGAGCGGGACAGACTCCATCTTAGCTTCTTCATTTTAGTTATTAAAATACCATTAAGTATGTAACTGTAGTATGTAGCTGGGGCAGGCTGACACTGGGCACCTCCAGCAATGCATTTGTTGATAAGAGGCTCAGTTAAGTGGTACCAGCAGAGCGTGGGAATGCAGGTGCTCTTGAGCACTCAGAGCCCCCATTATCTATAAATTTTATGTCTTTCATGACAGCTTTACCCCTCGAACCTGGAACTGTTTTATTTCTCATGTGTTAGTTTATCTTTTAACTTTTTGCTTACTCTGCTTCTGTGAAAAATTTGCTTCCGCTAGGTTCCATCTCCCTTTTAAAATTAGGGTATAAAAGACCACCTAACTTTTTCTGAGGGGCTGAGAGAATTTGGGGCGTTAGCCACCACTCAGTCACCGGAATAATAAAGGACTCATAATTCAATCTCAGAGTGTGGCGCATTCCTTGACTCGGTCAGGTACAACACTATCCTTGGCTCTTTGCACTTTCATGTTGACTTTTAAAAGCCAACTTGTGGCCGAGCGCGGTGGCTCACGCTTGTAATCCCAGCACTTTGGGGAGGCTGAGGCGGGTGGATCATGAGGTCAAGAGATAGAGACTATCCTGGTCAACATGGTGAAACCCCGTCTCTACCAAAAATACAAAAATTAGCTGGGCTTGGTGGCGCATGCCTGTAGTCCCAGCTACTTGGGAGGCTGAGGCAGGAGAATTGCTTGAACCTGGGAGGCGGAGGTTGCGGTGAGCCGAGATTGCGCCATTGCACTCCAGCGTGGGTAACAAGAGCAAAACTCCGTCTCAAAAAAACAAAACCACCTAGTCAGTTTCTATACTCACAAAACCTGCTGGGATTTTGTTTTAAGACTGTAGATGAGGTCGGGCGCGGTGGCTCAAACCTGTAATCCCAGCACTTTGGGAGGCCGAGGCGGGTGGATCACGAGGTCAAGAGATCGAGACCATCCTGGTCAACATGGTGAAACCCCGTCTCTACTAAAAATACAAAAAATGAGCTGGGCATGGTGGTGCGTGCCTGTAATCCCAGCTACTCAGGAGGCTGAGGTAGGAGGATTGCCTGAACCCAGGACGCGGAGGTTGCGGTGAGCCAAGATTGCGCCATTGCACTCCAGCCTGGGTAACAAGAGCGAAACTCCGTCTCAAAAAAAAAAAAAAGACTGTAGATGGTTTGAGAAATATTGACACCTTTATATCATGAGCCTTCCAAATCATGAGTATGGTATGTTTCCATTTATTTAGATCTTCAATTTCTTTCAGTAAAATTTTTTACTTTTTAGTATTGAGGTCTAGAAGATCTTTTGTTAGATTTATTCCTGAATCTATTTATATAAATAAAGACATAAATTTATTCTTTAAATTTCCCTTTTCTAAATCTTTGTGACAGATGTTTGATACAATTTATTTTTGTGTATTTTATATTTAGAGACCTTGTTAAACATATGTTCCCTTTTAATTTTATATTTTCCTCTTCTCTCTGACTATATTAGATTCTATTAACTTAGAGTGACAGTTTACTTTTATGTGTATATAACTGTAAAACTTTGTCATATGTCATAATGTTATCTGATGTTGTAATCGCTAAGGACACAAATATTCTTTACTCATCACTGATATTTAGATTCTTTAGCTTTTATTGTTGTTTGTCTCTGAATAGTTAGTGCTCATTTCTCTTTCATCTTTTCTCTTTTTCCTTCTATTTGATGTTAGCAAAATAATAGGATATAAGAGCCATCTTAATATTATATAAATGCCTTGGGAGCATTTGGTTCCAGTCTTTGCTTTGTCCCTTCTGAGTTCTGAAATATCCTTCAGGCTAGAATAGGAGAGAATTTAAAACCAGTGTTTCCCAAATTCCTAGCATAAGAATTGCTAGAAGTACTTTGAAAACAAAGATTTTTAGATCCCTACAGAGGTCTACTGAATCAGAATTTCCAAGGGAAAATGATGCTTATCCTCAGAGAAGTTTCATTTACATAAGACAAGGTTAAGATTCCTTCCACCTCTGATATTTGATTCTGTGAATACTGTCATTATATTACCATAATTAAAAGAAGAATTTCATCTACACAAAGGAGTGTCAGAAAACCACTGCCAATACTCCAAAGTTTGGTATTTGGGATACCTATGAGCACAAATAAATTGGTACATTGCATACGGTGCTATTCCATCTACTCTGCCAGATCAAGGAAAGCCATGGACATAAGTGAATCTTCAAGGCATCTGTACCTCTGCTAGTTAACTTGACTCGTAACTTCTGACTGTTTATTTTTGCATCCAAAGTCACTAACCAAACCAGGTTAGATTCCTGAAAGAATAACTATGCTTAATCATTAATGCCAGTCAGAAATGAAGCTGGACTCTTCTCTGGGTAAAGATTGGTGGTAGACAGTAGAAATGCGGAGTGTAATAGGAGCTGAGAAGATATGGTCAAAGCCTGAGTTAAAGTTTAAAGAGGAAAATATAGAGTTTATCCTGGTCCTATTTGTCAATAAATTATTCAAATAGTTAATGTAAAAATTTTGCGAGGGATAGAGTTATAGGTTTTCTCTCTTGTATTTTCAAATAAAACCATTCTGATGTTACCTGACCTTGTTAATTTAGTCTTCATTTTTCTTATTTCTTTTATAGCTCTCTAGCCTTTCTTTTTTCTTGTCTTTGGACAAACAACTAGAGGGGCACCCTGCTCTTTTGTTACTCTTTTACTTCTTTAACTTCATAAAAGTAACACAGCATAAAGTGCACATAGCATTATCATGTTTGTTCTTGTTCCTCTTCTGATAAGGACTAAATACATATTCTAGAGTCATTAGGGAATTTACTCACTGAAAATTAAGAAAAATAGTTGTTCACAACAGTACCTAGAAAGCAACTGGTTCACAATTTTTGCTCAAATTAAATTTTATTTTTTAAATGAAAGAATAGATTGATTAATCTTGAAGTGAGAAAATGAAAATAAAAGGAATAACTTGCAAAGAAGAAAAATGGTACCTAAACGTATATCATCAATCCTTTTCTCTCATTTTCTTTAGCCCCACTTCTTTAATTGCTTATAGGCTATTTCTAGCTGAACTTTTAAGATGTTGAAAACAAAACAAAAATCACCATCTTTCTTTTCTTTTCTTTTTTTTTTTTTTTGAGATGGAGTCTTGCTCTGTCACCCAGGCTGGAGTGCAATGGTGGGGTCTTGGCTCACTGCAACCTCTGCCTCCCGTGTTCAAGCAACTCTCCTGTCTCAGCCTCCTGAGTAGCTGGGACTACAGGCATGTGCCACCACACCTGGCTAAGTTTCGTGTTTTTAGTAGAGACTGGGTTTCACTATGTTGGCTAGGCTGATCTTGAACTCCTGACCTTGTGATCTGTGCCCTTCAGCCTCCCAAAGTGCTGGGATTATAGGCGTGAACCATCGCACCCAGTCTAAAGTCAGCATCTTTCTTATTTCCCAAATTCAGTTTCTGATGACCTTCCTTCTCCGATGCATTTAAATTTGCTGTATTCCTACATTCCATTTCTATAATTTTCATAACTGAATAATGGCCCAAGTCATTACTAACTCCACCTTTCCCAGCTGTCATGACATAGTGAAAATTCCAGATCTGCCACTTACTGGACAGTAACTTTGAACAAATTTTTTAGCTCTGGGAACATTAATTTCTTTAAAATGGGGATAGTAATATTAATTAGAATAAACATATGTTATATATACATACAACATATATGTAATTCATATATATTAACCTTTCAATAGTAGATGGTCAATAAATTACGGTTATTCTTAGCCTGAAATCAGTTTTTCTTTTCTTTTTTTTTATTTCGAGACAGACTTTCACTCTGTCACCCAGGCTGGAGTGCAGTGGCAAGATCTTGGCTCACTGCAACCTCTGCCTCCAGGGTTCAAGCAATTCTTCTACCTCGGCCTCCCAAGTAGTTGGGACTATAGGTGCATGCCACCATGCCCAGCTAATTTTTTGTATTTTTAGTAGAGACGGAGTTTCACCGTGTTATCCAGGATGATCTCGATCTCCTGACCTCATGATCCGCCCACCTCAGCCTCTCAAAGTGCTGCGATTACAGGCGTGAGCCACCACGCCCAGCTAAATTCAATCTGTGCTTGAAGTGTTGTGTTCTTAGTTATCTTGACCTCCTTTGCAAAGATAATCTTTCTTAAGCATAGATTTTCTAATCAGTTCTCTATCATTGTTTCATTCTATTTTTGGCATGTTTTCACTTTGCTATGCTGTACCTTTTACACATTCTTTTGAACTATAGCTTCCTGCTTTGCTCTGGATCAGGAAGCTATTGAAGCTGACACCCACAGAGTTAAACTCAGTTGCTGAAGCCACCAGCTCCCCCTCCCAGTCCCCCTTTTCAGAGTAGGCTGGCAGCTGTCCTAACTGCCTACTGAAGCCAAATGCTCGAGGAGAGAGAGAGAGTAAGGAGCCAGTCATGAATACCTTCCAGAAAAATGAGTCCAAGGAAACTCTTTTTTCACCTGTCTCCATTGAAGAGGTACCACGTCGACCTCCCAGCCCTCCAAAGAAGCCATCCACGGTGAGTCCTTAGATTCAATTCTGCCTCTGACACGAATGGCCTCCCTCTTTTGGCTCTCTTCCTTGGCCTCCGGAGCTTCAAGCTGAGCTGTATTAGGGTATTAAAATGATTCTCTCTTGGAGTTAGAATTCACCTGAAACCACATCTAAACAGAAGCTTCCTTTACGTAACAAGACAAAGCAGCAGGAGAGGTAGTCAAAGTTCATTTGGGATCCAGGAAGTTGTTGAATTTCATTGCATATTCTGTTTCCCTGGGGGAGAAAAAGCAATTTCAATGTCCAGGGAAACTGGCAAGCATTCTTGTCTGGAGAACTGTGTGTGATTGTTCTTTCTTTACCAATAAAAAAAAAAAACCCTGCCCTTAGTTCTCCCTGTGTGCAGAGCCTTCTGCTGAACACCAGTGGAAGTTTCAGAATAGATCCAATCTCTATTACTATGTGTTCCCAGTCTACTGTGGGAGAAAGGAAAGAGAAACAGAAAAGTAATAGTAATGTTTTGCATTATATACTTGCTAAAGCACTTGCAAACTCACCATCTCAGTCAATTCTTACATTAAAATTCTGTAAGTGGGAAGGATATAGTAATGATAGCCAAAATTTACTGAGTTCTTACTGTGGGCCAAAAGGTGATGTTATTCTCATTTCTTTGGAATAACAGAACAGAGGCATAGAGACAGGTGTAGTGACATGGCCAGTATAAGTATGTTAACACAGCCAGTGACAGTATTGTCTAGCTAGTGACAGTGTGTCAGCTAAACTCCAGATTTCATAATTCTCAAGCTGTGAGCTACAAAGATAAGAAGCCCAGTTCATTGAATGTTTCAAGCAAGTTATTATGATACATTAAAATATATTAATGTTCAGGAGGATCATTTATATATATCCCTAGGGGTAAAAGAATAGTATATTAATTTATTATTTTTATTAATTTATTATATTTTGCCTATTTTTTTTTTGCTAGTGATATCTCTTCTGGTCCAAAAGAATTTAGGGCCACTTACAAAGATGTATATACTGCTCACAAAATGAGGCAATATAATTTTCACGATAAATTTGACTGTACCAAGGACAGAAATCCCTATGTCCCCTCATGCTAGTTGGTCTATTGTAATACATAGGGAATTGAAATAAAACATAACATTCTTTATATTCTGACTGATATGTTGCATGATAAAAGCATAATTCTTTTGATATCCAGTAGGATTATCATGAAAATGTTATAGAATCTCTTTAGTAGGAAGACTAGACATTTAATTTTACAGAATTTAAAAACTCTGCCCAAAGTCAATGTGATCAACTAGCTTACCCTTAGGAATCTCTGTCCTCCATGTTGGGCTATGTGCCTGGCTCCAGTAGCCTCTGAAGGAGAAGCTATCATATTGCCAGGATTCCTCCCAGCATGGCGAACAGAACAGTTGGGGACAAGAAGGGTCAGTCCCCATGGTGGAGCTAAGCAGAGACTGACATCTGAATCTCACTGCTTGGATATCAGGTATTCCATAGGCTATCTCTTTATTCTGTTCCTAGAAAGTTAATATGACCATTCTTCTGCCCAGAGCCCTAGGCTTTTCATTTAGTAGTTGTGGGAAGATGAGCAGGTCCTGATGTCTAGGATCAAAGAATGTTTAAGCAAATCCATGTAAAATAAATGAGAAACAAAATAATATTCAGATTATCTTCTATTATTTCTAAATCAGCAATGTAAGCACTTTTAGTGTGATAATAGCTGTTTCATGAAGAGTAGAGACCATTGCTCCATTACCTACCATGGTGATTTGAAATAAACGAATTTTTCAGTTGTGCAGCAATCTAATTGTTGAAACAGGGGAAAACAGCTCATGCTTGAATCATTGCCTTCTTGTTTAATAGAAAATCTGTGGCTCCAACTATCCACTGAGCATTGCCTTCATTGTGGTGAATGAATTCTGCGAGCGCTTTTCCTATTATGGAATGAAAGGTAATTTTGTATCCCAGAGTCCTACCTACTATTCTCCACTCACCCTCACCTCATATTTGTAACAGCCTCATCTCTTTATATGCACTTATTTCCCTAATCCACTCTTTCTGCCTTGGTCCAAATTGGTCCTTTACTTTGGCCAAGACTTCCAATAAATATCTCTTAGGATTTCACCTAATAACTCATAGAGGCCAAGATCAGAAAGGTGTGAAAGAAACCAGAACACAGACTTTGAGAATGTAAGTGGGTAGAGCTGGACATGATGGCACATGCCTGTAGCCCCCACTACTTAGGCTGAAGCAGGAGGATTGCTTGGGCCCAGGAGTTCCAGACTATCAGGCACCTATAATTGTGTCAGTGAATGACCGCTGCACTCCAGCCTGGGCAACATAGCAAGAACTGGGGAAAGCTCTCATTATGCTCTCATTACCTGACTTACATTTTTCATACCTCTTCCTCAGGTATGAGCTAACAGCTCTTGGCTAAGAGCTCATACCTGAGGAGCAGATATGAAGAATGGAATTCAGATAAGATCTCTCATCATCTTGTTGCTGGGAAGGAGAGGAGAGGGAAGGGATATTGGAAGCACCCATGTTTTGTTGATGATTGGCCTAAATGATGCTAGGGGTGCACATAGACTGAAGGGAGGAGTATTATATTTGTACATTCAGTATAGTCCCATTCACTCCCACAACTCCCATGGGGCCCTGCTTGTACTGACTGGCAGTCACTTCTCAGTCATGTCACTGATGGGAGTGCTGAAGGCCAAAATCACCTTATAAAGACTGGAGATAAAATATTTTCTTTCATAAGTCACTTTAATGCATCTATCTTGTTTTGTCTCCCCACCCCCCCGCCTTTTTTTTCTACCACAGCTGTGCTGACCCTGTATTTCCTGTATTTCCTGCATTGGAATGAAGATACCTCCACATCTATATACCATGCTTTCAGCAGCCTCTGTTATTTTACTCCGATCCTGGGAGCAGCCATTGCTGACTCATGGTTGGGAAAATTCAAGTAAGGAAGATAGGAGGTCACATCCCTACAGTTTTCATAGATTAATCGTGCAGAAAGTTATCACTTCTAGCCTCTTGCTTTTGAGCAAGAACATACCTATGTCATGCATGAAAAACAAGAATCTCTGTACATCTGTGTAGTGTGGAAAATTTGGAAAAAAAAAAAAAGAATCTCTCTGGCAACAAGAAGAGACTATTCTTTTCATTATCAGTTTTTCCAGTGTTTTTTACATCTTCTTCAGTTGTGGTATCTTTTGTTTCTTAAATCTAATTTTAGGCCAGGCGCGGTGGTTCACACCTGTAATCCCATCACTTTGGGAGGCCAAGGCAGGAGGATCATGAGGTCAGGAGATTGAGACCATCCTGACCAACATGGTGAAACCCTGCCTCTACTAAAAAAATACAAAAATTACCTGGGCGTTGTGGCGCATGCCTGTAGTCCCAGCTACTCGGGAGGCTGAGGCAGGAGAATTGCTTGAACCCGGGAGGCGGAGGTTGCAGTGAGCCAAGATCGCACCACTGCACTCCAGCCTGGCACCTGGCAACACAGCGAGACTGTCTCAAAAAAAAAAAAAAAAAAAAAAATCTAATTTTAACCTTCCATTCTGTAGTTTAATATTAAATCTTGTTCTGATCTTGGTGGAGACAAAGAGCACTATCCACCAGCAAATTTCTTTGTATATATATATATAAAGAAATTAAGAAAAATATATAATATATATATATATATATTATTGTGTTTTAGGTTTTGGGGTACATGTGAAGAACACGCAGGATTATTGCATAGGTACATACATGGCAATGTGGTTTGCTGACTTCCTCCCCATCACCTATATCTGGCATTTCTCCCCATGTTATCCCTCCCCAACTCCACACCCCACGCTGTCCCTCCCCTAGTTCCCCCCAACAGACCTCAGTGTGTGATGCTCCCCTCCCTGTGTCCATGTGTTCTCATTGTTCAACACCCACCTATGAGTGAGAACAGGTGTTTGATTTTCTGTTCTTGTGTCAGTTTGCTGAGATGGTTTCCAGGTTCATCCATGTCCCTACAAAGGACACGAACTCATCATTTTGATGGCTGCATAGTATTCCATGGTGTATATGTGCCACATTTTCCCTGTCCTATAATCGATGCCTATCATTGATGGGCATTTGGGTTGGTTCCAAGTCTTTGCTATTGTAAACAGTGCTTCAGTGAACATTCGTGTGCATGTGTCCTTATAATAGAACAATTTATAATCCTTTGGATATATACCAAGTAATGGGATTGCTGGGTCAAATGGAATTTCTATTTCTAGGTCCTTGAGGAATCACCACACTGTCTTCCACAATGGTTGAATTAATTTACACTCCCACTAACAGTGTAAAATTGTTCCTATTTCTCCACATCCTCTCCAGCATCTGTTGTCTCCAGATTTTTTAATGATTGCCATTCTTTTTTTTTTTTTTTTTTTGAGACGGAGTTTCGCTCTTGTTACCCAGGCTGGAGTGCAATGGCGCGATCTTGACTCACCGCAACCTCCGCCTCCTGGGTTCAGGCAATTCTCCTGCCTCAGCCTCCCGAGTAGCTGGGATTACAGGCATGCACCACCATGCCCAGCTAATTTTTTGTATTTTTAGTAGAGACGGGGTTTCACCGTGTTGACCAGGATGGTCTCGATCTCTTGACCTCGTGATCCACCCGCCTCGGCCTCCCAAAGTGCTGGGATTACAGGCGTGAGCCACCGCGCCCGGCAATGATTGCCATTCTAACTTCCACCAGCAAATTTCTAATTTTAGCCAGGTGTGGTGGCTGACACCTGTAATCCCAGCCCTTTGGGAGGCTGAGGCGGGCAGATTGCCTGAGGTCAGGAGTTTGAGACCAGACTTGCCAACATGGTGAAACCACCTCTCTACTAAAAAATACAAAAATTAGCTGAATGTGGTGGCGGGCACCTGTAATCCCAGCTACTTGGGAAGCTGAGGCAGGAGAATCACTTGAACCTGGGAGGCAGAGGTTGCAGTAAGCCAAGATTACATTACTGCATTCCAGCCTGGGTGACAAAGCAAGACTCTGTCTCAAAAAAAAAAAAAAAAAAGAAAGAATTATAATTTTAGATGCTTTAATGTAGTTACTTGATACTTTCTCCATCTCTTCTCCAGATTGAGTTGTCCCACCTCCCTTAGGATCTTCTTATGAGTACCTCTTTTCAGTTCTTTTACTATCTATTTCTCTTCTCTAATGTCTTTGTAGTTTTGTTCTTATGAATCTAATATTTTCGTGAGTTAGACTATTGATCAATTTAGTATTTTTTAAGTCCTTGAACATAGCACCAAAGAGATATAATATGGTATAATGTTATGATTGTTCCCTATAACATTATCCTGATAAACTAGAAATGAATCGTGGATATCCATTGCCCAATTATTTTCTATGGACCTGTAATCCATGGATTTGTCTAAATGAGCATTTCCCAAAGTGCATTATGTTCAAAACTATAAAATATAATAAGTTATGTGGGAAAATAAAGCTCTTGTGGTCAAATAAGTTTGAAAACTATTAGGCTGAACAAAGCTAAAAATGTTCCCTTACTGCATGATTTCTTATAGGGTTTAATATGCTGATATACACTATAAAATCTCCACAGAAGTTTGTAGTATGCAGTGTTTCCCAAACTAGTTTGACCATGGAATATTTTTTCTGGATAGTGTTCCAAGGAATCCTCTTTAGTAAACAGTGGTTTATATCTTACTTTGACCTATATATGTTCATTATTCTAAAAGTGTTTAATTAGCACCTAATATGTAACTATAGACATAATACAGTACTGAACAGCTTCTTGACTTGGGAGAGGAATGGTGGGTGGGCAGCTGAGATCTACGTTTGCTACATATGTAGTAGTAGTCACCAAGTTTATCCAGATAGGAGACTGGCACTATTTGCAGAATAAAAAGTGCAAGCCATAATCTATTTATTCAGTTGTAGAATACAGATTCATATACATGACATAGCACTTTACTTTTAAAATAACATCCTTTAAGATTGAAGAAGTACAGTTACAGGATTTGGTCAGCAATTGTTTCCTGCTTAATTCAGAGAAAGTTTAGCAACCTCCACTTGTGCCCGCAAATCAATCCTTCTTGATATATTTATTATTGTTTTTAATTTATTTTTATTGGGGTATAACTTACATAAAGTAAGCAAATTCAAAAGCCTTAACTGTACACCTTGATCAGTTTTTATATGTGTAACACCCTCACCGAGATCACTTTCTCTAGGGTGTCTGTACCCTCATTGTTCCCCTCTCTTGCCTTCAAATTCTCCCAAAGAACCAGAGTCTTTTCCTGAACCTAGAAGCAGGTGCAAATCTCTAATAGCTTTAAATGAACAAAGTTTATCTTGACTCTTCCTTTCCTATTATTTTTCTCTTATTATCATTGACCCCCATATTATAAAAATAATCCTCTGTATGTGTTGCCTTTCTTTGTCACTCTTCATTATCACTTGTTATGGTGGAGTAATATAATGTAATGCAGTATAATCCAATTCAATTTAATTTAATTTGACCCAATTTAAGTCAGTAAATATTTATTGAGCACCTTCTGTTTGTCCAAGGAACCATGGAGGATGAAGAGGTGAATTACAAGTACTACCTAATTCATATTGTTCATATTCAAATAGCTTTAATACAGAGCTTATTGTGGTAACTACAATAAGATATAGTGTAAATCGTATTTTTTCCTACTGAAATTACTCCCTAAGATCACTGGTAAGGATTCCCTCATTAACAAATTCCAGCGGTCTTTTCTAAATTCTTACTTATTTTGAACTTGTTATTAGCATTTCAGGCTGTTTACCATTTCTGTGAAACTCCTTGACCTTCTCTACAGTATATTTTTCTTACTCTCGTCCTCTTATATCTTTTGATTCTTATCTATCTGACTTCTCTTTTGCCTCTTGTTTACTTCACTCTTTCCTGAGTATAAGAATTTTCCCCAGGTTATAACTTTTATCCCCTTCTCTTTCTCTAGATTCTTTATTAGCAAATTCTGTGGTGTTGATACTAGCTATAAGCAGATAGCTCCTCAAACTCCAGTGAATTACATATTGGCATTCACCTCATAGGTTGTTCTCCCTCCCCAAATTTGTTCTTTCTTCTGGCTTCCCTACATTCCCACATTCAATTACTTGTCAAATTCTACCAATTCTGTTTGCCACAATCTCTCTCACTTTTATCCTTTTTCAACACAAAATCCACTGCCATTAGTTGCCATCACCCAGTTTTGGTCTTCATTGTCCAGTGTCTCTAAGTTGAGATATTAAAATGGACATCTAAAATGTTTTTACTGTTTCCCATCTCTTTTTCCTACAATTGAGCATATACCCTACTTCCAAATTAATCTTCCTAAAAGAAATCCTGATTACATTGCTACTCTGCTAAAAAATTTCTGGTAACTATTAAATCACTGTCGGCCGGGCGCGGTGGCTCAAGCCTGTAATCCCAGCACTTTGGGAGGCCGAGGCGGGTGGATCACGAGGTCAAGAGATCGAGACCATCCTGGTCAACATGGTGAAACCCCGTCTCTACTAAAAATACAAAACATTAGCTGGGCATGGTGGCGCGTGCCTGTAATCCCAGCTACTGAGGAGGTTGAGGCAGGAGAATTGCCTGAACCCAGGAGGCGGAGGTTGCGGTGACCCGAGATCGTGCCATTGCACTCCAGCAAAAACAACCAAAACCGGTTAAAAAAAAAAAAAAAAAAAAAAAAAAAAATCACTGTCTACTAATCTCACTCCAACTGACTTTTCTGTGCTTATCATCATACTTATCCCCTTTCAAGAATGGCCACTAGAGGAAAATTGAAGACTAATATTTCTGTAATCATATCCAGTGGCATCTCTTTTTCATGTCTGCTTGCATTATTTCTGCTTCATGGAAACCCCTTCTTCCCCATCCTTTCATGTCCAAACCCTTTAAGGCTCACTCAAGTACAGCCTGTGCTTTGGAGTATTCTCTACCCCCGTCCCCTCACATTTTACCATAAGCCAGAAGTAACCTAGTGTTTTCTGAGGTCTTTGTTTTCTCACCATTATATGACATTTACTAAATTCTGTCTTATTATAGTTATTTAATTATTTATATTTGAATCTGATATCTTATTTCCAACACTTAGAGGACAATGTCATTTATATATATAAACACATATCTTATATGTATAATATATAAATATATGTGTTATAATATATATAACACATATATATTATATAGATATATACTTTGCCATTGAGACAGAGTTTCACTCTATCACCCAGACTGGAGTGCAGTGACATGATCTCGGCTCACTGCAATCTCTGCTTCCCAGTTCAAGTGATTCTCCTACCTCAGCCTCCTGAGTAGCTGGGATTATAGGTGCACACCAACCATGCCCAACTAATTTTTGTATTTTTAGTAGAGATGGGATTTCACCGTATTGCCCAAGCTGGTCTCAAACTCTTGACCTCAAGTGGCCTGCCCGCCTCCGTCTCCCAAAGTGCTGGAATTACAGGTTTGAGCCACTGTACCTGGCTGTCATTTATATTTTTATCCAAGAGCACCTAGAATAGTGCCTAGTACATAGCAGGCCCGCGGTAAATCTTTGAATTAATAAATTTTTTCACCTTCAGACACTCAAATGTAGGCACATCAGCACAGATAGATGTAAACAGGCATGAAGGTGACTTTTTTTATTGTGAGTATTGTGGTTGCTTTTTAAATAACAAAACTTGGGGGTGATTGGTATCTCCAAAAGGAAGTAGCTTGAGAAAACATGGGTAGCTTGTTCTCCTATAGTCATGTTTGTGTGTGTGTTAACATATACAAATAGATGATAACAGCAACAATGGGAATAAGTACTTAAAACTACCCTTTCAGCATGTTTTACTCCTGATTTCCTTAAGTTGGAAAATCAGAAAAAAGACAAGACTCTTTACTGTCTTCTCTAATTTGAACCTGCAGCCTATTGTCTTCATTAGCTAGAGGAAAGTGAATAGATTTTTGTTTCAAACCATTAAGTTCTTCCCCGCCTCTCATCTGTTCCTCTGCCTGTGTGTGTGTGTTTGTGTGTGTGTGTGTGTGTGTGTGTGTGTGTGTGTGTGTGTGTGTGTTTGCTTTTATTCAGGTGTTACCTTGAGGGCAAAAAACCTTCTATAACTTTAGAAAGATTGTTCAAACTCTGAAGGGACAGTTTCCTGAATTTAGTAAACATCTTGTATTAAAAATCTTGCCTCTGTTTGCTATCTCAGAATCATAGCTTTGTTAAGAGAAAATGGGCCCCCAGAGTCCCTGACTCTTATTTAAGGAACCCCCTACATCAGGAAAGAAGTGAGGCTTCCTTCAGAGGTACACACAGGAAAGGCTAATCAGTAGGTATACAGTGGAAAACAAAAATAATTAAACATGTATATTGGTTTCTCAAGGATGTTTTTTGTAGTGTCAAGTTGGTTTTAAGAAAGGAAAACATTTTTAATTACAGTTCCTAGATTTTATATCCTATTACCCAGGCTTATCAGTTTTGGTTTTTAAACTGGGAAATCACTTAGAACCACTCTCTTAAATGTGTTTATTATGCTTTTGAATGTCCTCTCCACACATCTCTTTTCTCTTTCTCTGAGTGGGCCTATATAGTATGTCCTTTCTCTCTCCTCTTTTTTGTCTGGTCAGAACTGACCTTCTTTTCTTCATGCTAGTTCTCTTCCTCTGCCATTACTACCAGCTCTCAGTCTCTGTATGTACCTCTTCTCAGTTCCTAAGCTCCCATTAAAAATGGCTCTGGCATTTTATATTCTTATGGTGAAATAAAATGTATCACTTCTTTCTCTTCCATTTCCTTTTTCCACATTAACTTGTTCATGATAAAACCAAAGGAATGCTAGTTGTATATAGAAGTTCTGAGTTAAATATAGAAGTTCTAGCATAACCCTAATGCTAATTAAAATGTCACTTTGGGGCTGGGTGTAGTAGCTCATGCCTGTAATCCCAGCACTTTGGGAGACTGAGATGGGAGGATTGCTTGAGGCAAGGAGTTCGAGACCAGCCTGGTCAACATAGCAAGTCCCCATCTCTATAATAATAATTTTTTAAAAATCACTATTTATTTATTTAACTTTTTTGAGGTGGAGTTTCTTTCTGTCTCCCAGGCTGGAGTACAGTGGTACAAGACTTCAGCTCACTGCAACCTCCACTTCCTGGGTTCAAGTGATCCTCCTACCTCAGTCTCCCAAGTAGCTGGGATTACAGGCATGCACCACCATGCCTGGCTAATTTTTGTATGTTTATTGGATGCAGGGTTTCACCGTGTTGGCAAGGCTGGTCTTGATCTCCTGACCTCAAGCAATCCTCCCACCTCAGCCTTCCAAAGTGCTGGGATTTGCAGACATGAGCCACCACAACCAGCCCAAAAGTCAGTGTTTAGAAATGTCATTTGACGGCCGGGCGCGGTGGCTCAAGCCTGTAATCCCAGCACTTTGGGAGGCCGAGGCGGGTGGATCACGAGGTCAAGAGATCGAGACCATCCTGATCAACATGGTGAAACCCCGTCTCTACTAAAAATACAAAACATTAGCTGGGCATGGTGGCGCGTGCCTGTAATCCCAGCTACTGAGGAGGTTGAGGCAGGAGAATTGCCTGAACCCAGGAGGCGGAGGTTGCAGTGAGCCGAGATCGTGCCATTGCACTCCAGCCTGGGTAACAAGAGTGAAACTCAGTCTCAAAAAAAAAAAAAAAAGAAATGTCATTTGACCTGTCTGGATTTCAGTTTATTGATTTGTAAAATTGAGGGATTAGTGAAGTCAACCTAAAACAGTTCTGCGTCCTATGGTTGGGATTACAATAGTCCTAATATCTTGTTTCAAATGCAGAATTTTCAGGTCTCTTTACTTCTTGTTCCTTCTATTAGTTTCCTGCCATTAGCTTCCTCTCTTATATTCTTCATATCTAAACTATTTCCTATTTTTTTTTAAATCTATAAGGTTGCCTATTTTCTTCCTAAACCACTTAAACTTCTCTCATACATTTAGTCCAACCTTGCCCAATCTGCAGCCTGCAGGTCAGCCCAGGACAGCTTTGAATGCAGCCCAATACAAATTCATACACTTTCTTAAAACATTATGAGATTTTTTTTTTTTTTCTCACCAGCTGTTGTTGTGTTGGTGTATTTTATATGTGGCCCAAGACAATTCTTCTTCCAACGTGGCCCAGGGAAGCCAAATGATTGGACACCCCTAGTTTAGTCCATCAATTGGATACTGATCTTACTACCCAGACTATATCACTCCAGCTCAAACTCCTTTTTTTTTCCCCCCTTTATGATGATCTAACATAAATAATCTGTTTTGGGTTCATGATAGCTAGCTTTTTTTCCTGTTCCTTTTTATTCCCTTTCTATTTATTCTTTTTGGGGAAAACTTGTCCCCTCCGCAATGTTAATTAGTCCTAGATTAGTCACCTAACTTCTTTTTTTTTTTTTTTTTTGAGATGAAGTCTCACTCTGTCACCAGGCTGGAGTGCAGTGGCGCCATCTCGGCTCACTGCAACCTCCAACTTCCTGGTTTAAGAGATTCTC
This sequence comes from Sapajus apella, assembly GCF_009761245.1. Taxonomy (NCBI): domain Eukaryota; kingdom Metazoa; phylum Chordata; class Mammalia; order Primates; family Cebidae; genus Sapajus; species Sapajus apella. Next base: position 1,654,775 of record NW_022437111.1, on the reverse strand, counting down.
CTGCCTCAGCCTCCTGCGTAGCTGGGATTACAGGCATGCGCCACCACACCCAGCTAATTTTTGTATTTTTGGTAGAGACAGGATTTCAACATATTGGCCAGGATGGTCTCGATCTCCTGACTGATCCAACCGCCTTGGCCTCCCAAAGTGCTGGGATTACAGGTGTGAGCCACCATGCCCGGTCTAGTCACTTAACTTCTTATCCCCAACCTGCCATACCCTTTAAGTTCCCTTCCCTAGAAAGCTGACCTAGAAGGATTAGGCACATCCTGAGATTTCCAACATCTCCAGCCTCTCTTTGCTCTCTTTATTCCATTCTATTCTCTGTATTCCACATTAGCATATAACACCTTAAAAATTGGAAATCCACATCCTGAGATTTCCAACATCTCCAGCCTCTCTTTGCTATCTTTATTCCATTCTATTCTCTGTATTCCACATTAGCATGTAACACCTTAAAAACTGCAGTTGTAAATTGTATAATTTCCAAGATTCGTTATAATTCTTTTTTTTTTTTTTTTTTTTGAGACGGAGTTTCACTCTTTTTTCCCAGGCTGGAAGTGCAGTGGCGCGATCTCGGCTCACCACAACCTCCACCTCCTGGGTTCAGGCAATTCTTCTGCCTCAGCCTCCTGAGTAGCTGGGATTACAGGCACGCGCCACCATGCCCAGCTAATTTTTTGTATTTTTAGTAGAGACGGGGTTTCACCATGTTGACCAGGATGGTCTCGATCTCTTGACCTCGTGATCCACCCGCCTCGGCCTCCCAAAGTGAGGCGTGAGCCACCGCGCCTGGCAGTTCGTTATAATTCTAACATTCTACTTATATCAAGGGAATGCTGATGTGGTTGTACACATAAGGAGTAGATGTTGTAGTGTGCCATATTTCAATGTATATTCTTACTGAAATTCCTTATTCTTCTACTTTCTATTTGCTGTTCAAGTTCTTTGAAAAAACGATACAACAGGATGTTCCTTCCAACTGCATGATTTTTATCACTGGACAGTCATTCCCTGGCTCCTTGTTTGTCCTGGTTAACTTGTCCCTGAGGAAACTGTGGTGAGGATTACAATTAGTCCAAGAGTCCAAGTTATCCAGGCTCAACCTGAGAGCTTTTTACCTCCCAGTGCTTCTTGAGTTTTGAGGAAGTCCTTTGGGTTAGCCATTCCTGTTTAATTTGAGTTCTTCCTTGACCCCTCTTGCTCTCTACAGCAAAAGATATTCCTTGAGAAAAACACTTAAGGTCCAAATATCCTCTTCTACTGATTCTCCCAACTTAAAACATTTGCTAAAAATCCACCTTGTTCTTGTCGTGTCTGTACAAAGTAGGGTTTCTCTGTGTATGTGTGGAGTGAGTATGTAAAGGCAAAGGGGATGTTGGGTATAGGAAAGGAACTTGAAGGGAATGTCTATTACCTCTAATGCTACAGGGTGAAGAATTCCACTCCTTTTTCCTGGTCTTTTTACTTCATTCATCATTATTGTCTCTATGTGCATTTCTCAGATAATTCTTTCCTCCTCTACTCCTTCCTCCTCCTCCTCCATTTTTCTCCACACTGAGAACAATATGAACCTTAAGTCTGTATTATGCAAGTTTCTCAATTCTGGTTAAAGACTGACTGATTTAACTCTCTTAACAGGACAATCATTTATCTCTCCTTGGTGTATGTGCTTGGCCATGCGATCAAGTCCTTGGGTGCTTTACCAATACTGGGAGGACAAGTGGTACACACGTGAGTAAAATCATGGAATCAACTAAACTACTTTTCTCAGGCATTGGTTACAAATGATTTTCTATTTTCTTACCAGAGATGTCCTTTTATTTCATTTTCAATCTACAGTTTTACTACAAAACTGGTTAAGAAAAACAGTTTTATGACCACTTGAACTCTTTTCTACTTTATCTGAACTCATCTGCTTTTGGGACTTGTAGAATGCCTAGTTAGTATCCTCTTTATATGCTTGAAAATAATTAAAACCTTCACACCCTACATATTCCCTCACCTTTTTATTCATATGCATCTATACTTTACCAGGGTTAAAAAAGTCCACAACGTTTCCTTATAATTCATTGTAGAAGCCATATTCAAAGCTTTGAATATTTACATTTATGTGTAGTTCCATATACTTCAGTTGCTATTGGCATTTATGGGATTAGAGGCATTTGATAAATTCTGATGTCTGTTTGTTCAGTCAGTAGATAGGATTACAGCTGTTCAGGGAGCAGTTTATATGTATTCATATTACAGTGTGCCTGTGTACATATATTTATCTTATGAGTCAGAAATTTTGTTTGATTTTGTTTGTTTTTTTTTTAGACAGAGTCTTGCTTTGTTGCTCAGGCTGGAGTGCAGTGGCGTGATCTCCGCTCACTGTAATCTCTGTCTCTTGGGTTCAAGCGATTCTCCCACCTCAGCTTCCCGAATAGCTGGGATTACAGGCTCCTACCACCATGCCTAGCTAATTTTTGTATTTTTAGTAGAGACAGTGTTTCACCATGTTGGCCAGGCTGGTCTTGAAATCCTGACCTCAGGTGATCCACCTGCCTTGGCCTCCCAAAGTGCTGAGATTGCAGATGTGAGCCACTGTGCCTGGCCTTGATATTTAATAAATATTAGATACCTTCTTATTGGTGTCCCAGCAAAAATTTTTGACACTGTTCCTACTAATTATGATTAACTTGAACTTTTTTTTTTTTAATTTTAGTTAGGATATGTGAGATTAGAGTCCTTAAAAGGTCTTTCTATTGAAGTATCCCTTTGACTAAAACAAGATTGGGAAACAGTGTGTTAGCTTTGGAGTTCCTTCAGTATTTGCTTCTATCAGATGCTCATAAAAGGTAAATGGCACTACCAGGAATGAAAGCTTCCACATAATGCATACTTTCTTGCAGAGACCAAAGGATCATAAATATGATAAGTGCCCATGAATACCTCCTAGGAATAAAAGCAAACCGAAAGTACCCATGGGGTAGAAATGTGAAGGGGATCTTTGCCTTTGTACATATTTTTTTTTTCCCTCTGCAGCTCTGTAGTCCATCTCTACAGTTGCATTTAGTATCAACATGGTTGGCATCCTCACCTTTCCATTTCAGAGTCCTATCGTTGGTTGGTCTGAGTTTAATAGCTTTGGGGACAGGAGGAATCAAACCCTGCGTGGCAGCTTTTGGTGGAGACCAGTTTGAAGAAAAACATGTAAGAATACTGTTATTTTGTACTTTCAAGAATGTGGAGCCAGCATTAACAGGGGTACCTAGCAAGTAGCCATTTGCCAAGATTGAAGTAATCTACTGGTCAGATCTTATCTGAGCAGCTGTATTCAATGCTGGATCCTGGTCATTAACAGTGAGGAAAATTGAAACAGTTTTAAGGAAAAGAGACCAGGTTGGTAGATGAACTAAAAGGCATGTCTTATAAGAAAAGGTTGAAGGAAATGGGGATAGTCTGAATAAGAATTGAGGAGAATATTATAGCTACTTGTAGATGCTGGAAGGATGTCAGTGATTAAACCTGAGACCAATGAGTGAAAGCCTTGAAGAAGTCGTGTTTTGCTTGATGGGTAGAAAAACTTCAAACGGTTGGAAGTAGTAAGTTTACTCTGACTTGAGGTATTTAGGAAGAAATGTGGTAAGCACCTTGGGAATGGGAGGTGATGAATACTGTAGAGATGATTTAAGCATCTCTAGTTTTAAGATGCCATGAAAGGGGAAAATGACCAATTCCGAGCCTGGCTGATCATTCCCTTTCTTCCTCAATACTTCCCATTACCAATGGTGAAAAATAAATGGGCCTCTATGAGAAAGGGGTGACAAATAGACAAGGGAATAGTCTATTTTTAGATCTGTCAACATTTCTGGCTTCTTCACTTTTGTTTTCAGTTTTGTCTGTCTTCAAATATCCATTCCCCTTTGTATAACCGTTTATCCTTTCTTTGAGTTTCTCTTTTTCTCCCCCACTCCTTGTCTCTCTGTGTCTCTCACCCACTTTCTCTCTCTCCTCTTCCCTCTTCCACCCTGACATAATACCTACTGTCTCTTTCTGCCTCTGCTATCCTGTCCTGTCTTCCAGTGTTTTTCTTACCTTTCAGACCATTTGGGTTATTTGATACTTTTTTTTCTTCCCAAGAGTCCATAGATCATAACTGCTTGCTGACTTCGAAGAAAGAACCAACTTTTGGCAAGTAGGATCCTATGTATAATAAACTATACAAATTAGATCAGTGAAATAAGGTTTAAATGGAAACCGGAAGAAATAAAACAGTGTAAATAGAAAATGGGGAAGGACTCGTTGTTCTAATGTGGCAAGAAGACATCTGGGGTATCAGAATGAAGCATGTCAGTGTATAATGAATGAAATATTAGCAACTTTATTTGAAAGTTGTTTCATTTGGTAACTGCTCCACGAAGATATTTCAATTAATAGGACAAATCCGTTTCCAGGTTTTCACTAGCCACTTCTAAGTCTACTGAGTTCTTTTTAGATTCTCTGGCAGATCTCCCTTAAGCACTAGGTGAACTATCCTGCTTCATTAACAGTTGACTCCACTGTCCTATGTTCTGGTACTATTCCTACCACACACTCCTGCCACAAAATCTATTATTTAACCAAATCAGGCATTCACTTAGTTAATACAGTCAACAAACATTTATGGAGTCCCTTATATATGTCAGATGCTGTGCTAAGTACTAGGGATTACAGAAATGAGTAAGATAAAATTTCTGCTCTAAAGAAACTTATATGGAAGAAACAGACATTTTTGGGGGGCTGAGGTAGGAAAATGGCTTGAACTTGGGAGGTGGAGGTTGCAGTGAGCTGAGATTGAGCCACTGCACTCAGCCTGAGTGACAGAGTGAGACTCTGTCTCAAAAAACAAAACAAAACCAAACCCAGACATTTAATGCAAAGGCATTAATATTAGAATAGCTATATACAGGACACAGTAGTGGCACTGAGGACAGGATGATTATTTTTCCCTAGGCTAAGGGAGGAAAAGAATGTTAAAGCTGCTTTTATAGGAGTTTGAAAGGTGAGTAAATGTTTGGAGTCAGCCAGCCATGTTTTAAAATATCTATTAATAATATGAAATTCAGGTATTGTGGAGGCAATATCTGAATCTTTCTCTTTGTATGTGTCTTCAGCTCTGAGTCTGAACATGGAGTGGGGCTGGAGCTAGGGTACACATTGCACTGATGATTTATCCTGTTTGTTTCAGGCAGAGGAACGGAGTAGATACTTCTCAGTCTTCTACCTTGCCATCAATGCAGGGAGCTTGATTTCTACATTTATCACACCCATGCTGAGAGGTTAGGATTGTTTCTGAGGGACCCTGTATAAAGCCTTGCTGTGGTCAGACACAAAGCTGCTCTTGGCTTTCTCCTCTCCATCTTCTCCTTTTATAAGCGCTCGACAATCTGTGAAACTTTATTTTAGTCTTTATTTGTCTGGCACAAAAGAAGAATTATAGATTAAGTGATGGGAGGAAAGAGGATGGCTATGTATATTCTACAAGCTCAGGTTTATTCAACAACCTGAGCTTGTAGAATGAAACATTAAACATTCAAGACTCAGGGCTACTTTCTTCCTCCCATCCCATTTTCTTTAGGAGATGTGCAGTGCTTTGGAGAAGACTGCTATGCATTGGCTTTTGGAGTTCCAGGATTGCTCATGGTAATTGCGCTTGGTAAGTGCAGTGGAGCAAAGGAAACTAATAATCATTGATGACTGACACATGTAAAACATCATGTAGGCACTTTACACAAGCTGTTTAATTCAATCCTCACACTAGGCCTATTGAGTAACTGTTATTGTAGGGGATTCTCCTTGACTTTGGAGGTAGATTCTGAATGAAGTCAGAAACTTTAAGAAAACAGTGCCAGGCCGGGCGCGGTGGCTCACGCCTGTAATCCCAGCACTTTGGGAGGCCGAGGCGGGTGGATCACAAGGTCAAGAGATCGAGACCATCCTGGTCAACATGGTGAAACCCCGTCTCTACTAAAAATACAAAAAATCAGCTGGGCATGGTGGCACGTGCCTGTAATCCCAGCTACTCAGGAGGCTGAGGCAGGAGAATTGCCTGAACCCAGGAGGCGGAGGCTGCGGTGAGCCGAGATCGCGCCATTGCACTCCAGCCTGGGTAACAAGAGCGAAACTCTGTCTCAAAAAAAAAAAAAAAACAGTGCCCAAGGTTGCATAACCAATAAGATGCTTTCTGGGGAGCCTTAAAAAAGATCAAACTCTGGGCCAGTCAGGGACTTGGGCAGCTATAATTTTTTTTAGTATCTCCGGTGATTCTAATGTATAGTCAAGGTGGAGATCCACTGCTCTACACTACAAAATATAGAGAAGCAAGGAAGATAATCCTTTTTCAAACTAGTTTAGTTCATATGATACTTATTTATCTGGTAATTGGAAGAGATTTTAAATTCTCAACCTTTTAAAACAGCTTCTAGATTTAGCTATTTCTACCCTGCTCTGCAGTGCTCCCAAAGAGTCTGCCCTTGAGTAAAGAGAATAAGAGGATTTGGATAAGTAGGTGAAAATTAATGCAACTTAAATGAAGTGGTATTCTTTTTATTCCTGAGAACGCAGTCCTGGAAGAGAAGAGGGATATAGTGTTCCTTAGTTTACACAGCCTCAGGGAAAACTTGGGCATGATTATTTCTAATCATTGACCTGGAAACCTGTTCTCACTCTGAGCCTCAGGGTGACAGCCCCCTGGAAGATATCCAGTGCAAACCCATAAAGAGCTCAACAGAGGAACAACAGCCCAGAGACTCAATGTTCGGTGTATTTCCTACCAGGGAGTTGATGGGAGGGCGCTAATAGTAGTACTCAGAATTCCCAATGCCAAACAAATTTGTTATAGGTGAGCTGTGATGATATATTCTCTGCTTCCTTCTCCATTCAAAGCCAAATATTTTCCAGAATATTTTTGTGGTTTTCCACTGATTAGTACTATGTCTTCTTTGGATCATTGCATGATAATATTTACACAACAGAGTAATTATGAAGATAAAAAAGAGATGCTGTAAATGAAATATTTTATAAATTATGAAGTGTTAAACAAGTGCTAGCTGTCATTATTAGTCAGCAGCTTCAGTTTTCTGGGTACTAATCAATAATTCAGTTCTCTGATCTTTTACTTTATTTTTTCATTCGCTCATTTATTTAACAAGCATTTAATGAACCTATTATGTGCTAGGTATTAGGATCACATTGGTGAATTAGACACCTTCAGAGTTCATGTTCTCAAATAATTTATATAGTTCAATAGGGAGAGGAAGAAAAGTAAAAGGAATTTACAATATAGTATGATCAGTATTTCCCAGATCAATATAGTATGAGCTAGGAAAGTACAGAGAGAGCTATGGGAACATAAGTAATGTTTAAGACCTTGAGGGACCATGTGCAGTGGCTCATACCTGTAATCCCAGCACTTTGGGAGGCTGAGGCAGGAGGATTGCTTGAGCTCAGGAGTTTGAGACCATCCTGGGCAACATAACGAGATTCTGTCTCTACAAAACATTTAAAAAATTGGCCGAGTATGATGGCATACACCTATGATCCCAACTATTTGGGAGGCTGAGATGGAAGGATCACTTGAGCCCAGAAGGGCAAGGCTGTGGTAAGCCATGATTGTGCCACTGCACTCCAGCCTGGGCAACAGAGCAAGACCCTGTCTCAAAAATAAATAAATGAATAAATTAATAAATACTGCTTTGAGGGTTGTAAAAAGCCTAAAGAAATGACATTTGGCCGGGCGCGGTGGCTCACGCCTGTAATCCCAGCACTTTGGGAGGCCGAGGCGGGTGGATCACGAGGTCAAGAGATCGAGACCATCCTGGTCAACACGGTGAAACCCCGTCTCTACTAAAACTACAAAAAATTAGCTGGGCATGGTGGCACGTGCCTGTAATCCCAGCTACTCAGGAGGCTGAGGCAGGAGAATTGCCTGAACCCAGGAGGCGGAGGTTGCGGTGAGTCGAGATCGCGCCATTGCACTCCAGCTTGGGTAACAAGAGCGAAACTCCGTCTCCCCCCAAAAAAAAAAAAAAAAAAAAAAAAAAAAAAGGAATGACATTTAAGGTGAGACCTAGGGGCTGAACAGCAATTAATCAATAAAGAGATTGTAAGTGATGCAGAAAGAGAACACAGTAGCTGTAAGACAAGAGATTGAGAAATAGCATGACATGTTAAAGGCGTTAAAGGCATTTAGATTACCTAAAGCATAAATGAGAAAGATAAAGAGGAGAAACTGACAGAAACCAGACAATGAAGGGCCTTTTAAACCAGTAAGGAACTAGAACTTAATTGTGAAGGAGAGTGGGGAACTCTAAAGGAATAATTGTTAGATTTTAATTTTTCAGTGATGTTTCTATAATGTAGAGAAAGGATTGTGTTGGGGTGAGGCAAGGATAATATTTGATTTTTTGACACTTGCTTAAATTTTGTGCTTGAGATAAGTATCTCACTAAGTTCACCCTAATCTGGCCCTGGTTGAAGTAATAAACCTTGGAATGATTAGATATGTTAAGTGAGAGAGAAGGTAAGTCAAGGTTTAATGCAGCGTTCTGAACCTTGAACAACTGGGTAGGTAGTAGGGTCATTAATTGAGATAGTGAGGAAGAGCTGGTTTGGGGTAATGTTGATAAATTTAGTTTTGAACATTTTGCATTTTATATGTTCTTGGAACATTTAATTGGTGTTACCAGTTATTTGGAAATACAGGTTTAGAGCTTAGAAGAAATGTTTGCCCTATAGATATAAATCTGGAGTCATTAGTATATGGGTAGCAATAATCCATGAAATAAAGATAGTTAACTAAAAGCTAATAAGAGTAAGGTAAAAGAAAGATGGGGGGTGGGGGGAGGCAGTGGATAGGTTCAAACTTCAGGGAACACCAGGATTTAAAAGACAGGCAAAGAGGAAAAGCCCACAAATGAGACTAAGAAGGAATGTCCAAAATGGTAATTGTGCTATCTTGGATAACAAGAGGATTTCAAGAAGGGATTCATTCAGAGTGATAAATGTTACTGAGTGGGAGATTAAGATAAGGGTGAAAAATGTCTATTAAATATAGCATTAAGGATGTCACTGATATGGTTACAGTACATCAGTTATGGTAGAATGGTGGAGACTGAAGACTGATTGGAGGACATTGGGATTCCTTTGGTGCTGCTTTGTCAGCCAGAAATCTCTGTGGCCGCTGCCGCCTCTGTCCGGGCCTTGCTCAGGCCCACTGGGCTCGCTTCACCTGCTTAGCCTGGCAGGCTGCACTTGGCTCCTGCCTTCTCAGAACCTGTGCCCACCGCAGCTCTATGCTCAGCCAGCGATTGGACTGGGCATGCAGTGAGCAACTTCTGTGTCGGGTGCGGCGTCTAGACAAGGGGAACATGGTGGCACCCAAAAACTCTGAGATGCTAGCAAGTGCAGAGCCCTAAGGGGTGTTACAGCCCCTGCTCAGGGAGTCCCGAAGTCTAAACCCCCAGAAATGTTGCGGCTCTTCACTCCCGTAGTTCATCTAGCAAGAGCTTGTTACAACTCTCTTTCTCCTGTAGTCCAGCGAGCGGAGCAGTGTTACGGCTCTTTTGTTCCCACCACTCACAGCTTGGCAAACTGACCAGGGGTGTCACAGCCCTTTCATTCCTGCCACCTGCAGCTCAGCAAGTTCTGAGTTCTTGTCCTATGACCAAGAGGAATGAGGTGTGTGGACACCAGAAAGTGAGTAAGCAGAGAATAATTTTATTGAGTGGCAGAAGGAAAGCTCTGAGGGGACCTAAAGTTGGTAGCCATCTGTGAGGCTGTGGATTTTTTAAGAATGGGGGAGTGCATACTGATTGGTCCATGGGTGGCATCCAAAAGGAACCAATGGAGAGAGAGGGTAAGACAGAGATAGAGGTTCTCACTGAGGTCATGGACTCTGTCAGGAACCGGCAGCTCAGTTTTCAGGCTTTAAACTGTCTTTGGCTTGAAGGTCGGGTTTCACTGGGACCCGTCCCTGCCTGCCTAAGAATTTATATGTCTCTTGTCTCTATCAGTAAGAAAGTGAAATAGTATTTATAGCTGGAAAATGACATGGATTCCAGAAAGGATATTGAGCATGCTTGAATATTATTGGGAATAATTCAGTGGAGAAAGAGGTTGAAGATACAAGATAAAGGCTGTATAATTAGTATGAAAACGCATATGAGCAAATTAGCTTTGGATAGGAGGAGGAATATCACCTTCACCTACCTAGAGGGAAGAGAGGATGAGTGTGGTTACAATAACTAATTGATTTGGTGGCAGGAAGTTGAAGGAGTTTCTATTTGAAGATTTCCATTTTCTTTGTGAATTAAGAGGCAATATCATCTACTAGAAGGAGTAGATAGTAGAGAAATTCAAAAGTTTATACTCGTCTTCTTTAGTTAAGTGGCCTTGACATATAAGTGTGACTTTAGTTCATTACATAAGTCTTCCTATTATCACTCCCCTGTCACTATTGCAGCCAGCATTCCTGAGATATTCAGCATCTTTCTAGGGTCTTTCTTAATTTAGGGAGCCATTTATTCCCTACTCCAAATCTTCATTTTGTCTGGGTACCTCTTTATCTGCCCACTTGACTCTCAGGGTTATCATTCTTCCAGTGAACATTTTTTTCTATCAACCATGAGACAGCTGTTATAGATAAAGGATGCTATCTGGGGAAACTTTGGGGGAACTGAGAGAATGAATGAGAAAAAGTGGTAGAGTGAATCTGACTGAGAGGAATGGAGATACTAAAAAGTGATGGGAGAGAAAGTAAGGTGATTTGTGCATTCTGATGTGTAAGGATACTGGAAAATGCTACTGGTCACTGACAAAATCATCTTTAGCAGAGGATCTAGTAGAGGGGTATCATGCTGAAGCTGGGAAATCTGTTTGGAAGGAAAGTACACCTGGGAGGGAACCAAGATGGGGTTTTTCTATTGATTTTAATTTAACGAAATGGAAAAAACCCACTATTTTATAACTACAAAAGTAATACCAGCTCGTTGTTAATTTAGAAAATAAAAGGAAAAATAAAGAAATAGCCGGGCGCGGTGGCTCAAGCCTGTAATCCCAGCACTTTGGGAGGCCGAGGCGGGTGGATCACGAGGTCAAGAGATAGAGACCACCCTGGTCAACATGGTGAAACCCCGTCTCTACTAAAAATACAAAAAATTAGCTGGGCATGGTGGTGCATGCCTGTAATCCCAGCTACTCAGGAGGCTGAGGCAGGAGAATTGCCTGAACCCAGGAGGCGGAGGTTGCGGTGAGCCGAGATCGCGCCATTGCACTCCAGCCTGGGTAACATGAGTGAAACTCCGTCTCAAAAAAAAAAAAAAAAAAAAAAAGAAATAAAATTCACCGAAAATTAGCTGTGGAGATGTGGTCAATGGTTAGAGATATGGGCTGAGAGAAACAGAATAAGCTCAATAACAGAAATAGTATAGAAGTGTTTGTAGAAATGATGAATAGTGGTTATAACATAGGGTACTTCAGAAAGATTGATCAAATATAAAGTGGGAAATGGCAGGTTGAGGTGAGCTACTTAGAGGACAGGGACCTGTTTTTTCACCTATATTACCAGTAGTGTCTAGCAGAGTGTGTGGTGTAAGAATTAGTGAATAAGATGCATTGTAAGGATCAAAAACATAGATTTTTGAGTCAATAAAGCCTCAGGTCAAAAGTGCAGTTCTGGTATCTTCTAGCAGTATAACCTTGTACAAGGTGCTTAATTTCCTTAACATTTCTTCATGTGTAAAATAGAGATAGTAGTACATATTCTGTCAAGCTAAATCAGTTAATGTATGTAAAATGCTTAACAAGTTACATGTGGTAAATCTTCAAATAGATGGTAGGGATAACAATAATCATCAGGATAATAATGAATTTGGGAAGTCCTTTCATGCCAGAATTTTGGATTAGTTTGGTATTAACAGATCCTGGAAAGAAACATATGGCATCAGATTAAAGAGGGAAGAGACTTGGGAATGAGAAACTAGTTGGTGGCCATTTTCATAATCCCAAGTACAAGTTGTGAAGTCCTGAACAAGTGGTAGCAGTAGCAAAGTAAAAGATGGGGAAAATAGGCAATACATTAATGAAAGAGGACCAATAAAACTTGGCAACATTGTAGATATGGAGATGGAGAAAAAAGAATAAGAAGTCAAAGATGACTTCTACTTCTGTGATTACATAAACTCTCAATAGATATCTCTCTTAACAACATACCATTTTATCTTCTCTTGGCTCCTGTAATTTTTATAACTCCAAAAGTCAGGAAATGTAAGTCAGTTTCCTCTTTATGAGATTTGTCAGCCACTCCTACAGTTCAGCAGTCTGCCTTAGCACTGACATACTGAATGTGCTATTTAGGCTGGTGCAAAAGTTATTGCGGTTTTTACCATTGAAAGTAATGGCAAAACCTCAGTAACCTTTGTACTAACCTAATAAATGAGAAACTAAAAACCTTGTTTGTGTATCAACTGCAGTTGTGTTTGCAATGGGAAGCAAAATGTACAATAAACCACCCCCTGAAGGAAACATAGTGGCTCAAGTTCTCAAATGTATCTGGGTAAGTCCATAAATTATTTTCTTGCCTTTTTCAATCAAAAGAAAGAGATGCTATGCTGAGAATATGAGCTTTCAAATATGAATATACATTTTTCTCAGTGACCTCTGTTCTATTTCCATGCCTTTTTAACAAGCTGAGATTAACTTGGCTTCTTCTTATGCCTCTATTTAACCATTAAGTTAAAAAAAGTAATCATGTTTTCAAATTGGCAAAAATCTTCTGAAATGTAATCATATATAGTACCTTCAGGAAATAAGGACATATAACATTTTTTCTTTTATTGTTGTTGTTATTTTTTGTTTTGAATGGCAAGTTCTTTCTTAAAGTGATAGTTAAAATTATATCTGAAATACTCTGAAATTCAATGCCTGATTAGGTCAAAGAGTTAGAATAAGTCACTAAAAGTATGGTGTTTGAAGGCAGGCATAGTAAGTTGGAAGAGGCAGAGGATGTTATTCTCTTTGTCTCTCTCATGATGTCTATGCTCTGCCCTAGTTTGCTATCTCCAATCGTTTCAAGAACCGCTCTGGAGACATTCCAAAACGACAGCACTGGCTAGACTGGGCAGCTGAGAAATATCCAGTAAGTTGGAAATGCAGAAACATCTTATGGCTTGGTAGTGTCTTTCTTGATGTTCAAAATGATTCTACCCTACCGCATTCAACCTCCTCTCTACTGTTTTTTGGACATTTCTACTTTAAGCAAGAAAGCCATGTACAGAACTTCTAGCAATTCTGCCTATTCTTCCTCCTTTTTGCAGAAGCAGCTCATTATGGATGTGAAGGCGCTGACCAGGATACTATTCCTTTATATCCCATTGCCCATGTTCTGGGCTCTTTTGGATCAGCAGGTAAGAATAGTTCTTTTAAACATTACTCCTCTTTACAGCCACTTCCCTCTCATAGGAAAGGGATTTCTCATAAAAGGATCTGTTTGCCCTAGGGCTCACGATGGACTTTGCAAGCCACCAGGATGAATAGGAATTTGGTGAGTAGAAGAGATTTTCCAGAGAAGTCTATTATTTTCTTCATCATCTATATTGAGGAAAAATTAATTTCTTTGTGTTTTTTCCTGAAAACTAGCAAGATCTTTAGAGAGGTGTGTTTAGCCTGAAGGCACTGTGTAGGCAAAGATAAAGAAAGTTAGTCTAGAATAAAAACCAGAATCTTCTCTTTAGAAGTCAGGAACATAAGGATGAGAAAGTTTCAACGTATACAAGGAATTATTGAGGTACATGTGATACATACCTAGTATGGTGATTTTCTTCTATCTAAGCCTGTCCCAGGGCACAGCAGGGTCAGGTTTGAGTGGTGCTACTATACAATTGGTCCATCTCTTCAACAAGGATCACAGCAGACGACCTGTGGGAAATGGAATATTTTGTATATATGGATATGGAAATAATGAGAAGGTTATACATATTATTTTATCTTTTTCCAAACTCCATTCTTTAGCCCACTCAAATAAGATACCATCTCTGCTCTCAATTGTTTTCTTCCTAAATTAGTGTATTATTTTTCTATCTTCTTAGTTTTCAAAAGGATAGAGTGGAATGATATCAGGGTCTTATTAGTCAGTCTATTTGGAGCATACCAAATAAAATTTTACTTTTCCCCTTCCTCTGGTTGTCTCTTATTTACTATGGTGGTCTTCAAAAGGATAGAGTAGAATGATATCAGGGTCTTATTAGTCAGTCTATTTGGAGCATACCAAATAAAATTTTACTTTCCCCCTTCCTCTGGTTGTCTCTTATTTACTATGGTGGTCTTCTTGTTGACCCTCTGAAGAACAACTTTGGAAACACTGTGTCGAGGAGCATCTTCACCCTAACCATGATGTCTCGTCCTTCACATTATTAAGACCTACAACTGCAGTGGCTGAGATCAATAAAAATGCACTGATTCTATTCTCTTTCAAGTTAAGGAAAGCATAATATATAGAAAAGAATTTCTCCCTTAAGCTCATCTGCCTGGCAAACGTAGCCAGAAGCCTTCCCAAGTCTGTTCCCATCCCTCAAATAATCTTAACGACAAAATAGTGGCCCTAAACCAAAGACCTGATTAATTTTGTCTTACATGCTTCTCACTTGCTAACTAGCAAAATTATTGATCTAAGCCAATATTTTTTTTTCTTGTAATCGGACACCATCTAAATATACTTTGTTAATGTTTCAGGGTTTTTTTGTGCTTCAGCCAGACCAGATGCAGGTATGTGACTCTTCTATACCCATTGGGGCTTATCTCTTTCCTCATCTATGCCTCCACCTGCAGTATTAGGATTAACAACCATAATTTGATGCTTTTCTTCTTATACACTGATAAGGGCCAAGCTTCGAGATGAAGCCCTTTAAGCCCCACAGTTCTCCTTGGCACCCCCTGTTAAGTACTTAACTTGCCACAGGTAAAGTGTAAGCATTGGATTTTTTTCCACGCAAGATAATATAATGAAAATATTGTGAAAGAAATTGTAAGGCTTGTTTTGTGAGCAATGAAGTCATGAAAGGAAAGAGCACACAATAATGTTGGCAGAAAGACAGGCTCAGAGTGAAACTTGTCCCTTAGGATATTTGGAAGCTAAATATGCAAGGGAAATAGGGTCATGGGTGTAAATGGACTGTGGAATGTGGAATCATTTTGTACTTAAAATGACAAAAGTGTGTGTAGATGTGAGAGTATGTGTACACAAGCAAATGAGTGCAGTGCTCGCACTCATCATAGGAGAACATTTGTAGCTAATCCTTTTTATCATGGTGTTACAGGTTCTAAATCCCCTTCTGGTTCTTATCTTCATCCCGTTATTTGACCTTGTCATTTATCGTCTGGTCTCCAAATGTGGAATTAACTTCTCGTAAGTGTTCACTATACCTGTATGGATTACCCTAAACTGTCTCAGTCTTTGCCCAGTTTGATAAAGAGTCAATGTCAGTATTTTTCTTAGTGATGATTGGTTTTGGTTTATCATCTATGATCATCTATTGGTAGATGATAAACCAAAACCAAACATCACTAAGAAAAATACTGTTAGACTAAGTGCCTGTTGACACTTAAAAATGGGAATTAGATCTAATTAATGAGAATTGAAGCTATTACTGTGGACCTAACTGTGTGATATTGAAGGGGCAGGTCTAGGTTTTTGAAAAACCAAAAATGTAAAATGTAGCTGCTTTGTTCTTGAATGTTGTCTCTTCAAAGAAACTCAAAGCCTTTGATGACTGCTAATCCCTTTAAATCTCCTGTTGTCCCTATGAAACAAATAAGGAATCTAGTAGGACTGAGGATTGAATTGTTCCCAATTACTGCCTGAAATCTTTTCTAAATAGAAAGATTAGTCCTTTTTAGAGTTTGGCAAAAGAATGTTTCAAGCCTCCTTTCATTCTTGATTTAATAGCAACTTCATTTTGATGACCACTTTACCATATGAAAATGGCCCTTAGTCATTTGTTCATTGAGCAGATGTTGGGAAGTTTAGGACCAAGTGTCATGAAAATATAAATCAAGCACAAAAAAAACCCACCCATTTCCCTCAGAGAGTTTATTACTTAGTAAGGGGACTAGAGCATATATATATAACACAACTACTACACCGGTAAAATAGTGTCCTAGAAGGGAAGATCAAATGCCAGGGAGGTATAGAAAAGAAAAAGTCTTCCCCTGCCAAGGCCATCAGACTTCTGCAGAGGAAGGTGAGGTAAAGCATGTACAACACCTGGCATATGGTAACTGTTCAATAAATCCGGTTGTATTTCCATTACTTTTGGTATTATGACATAGTGGATAGAAAAACCATCATAAGCAAAGGTGGAGGTGGGCAAATGTGGTGTATAACAGAGAAGAGAAGTTCAATGTAACTCAAGTAAAAGAAGAAAGAAGAATGTATGAAGGCGAGTTCTAGGAAATACCTTGAAAAGTAATTGGTCATGGAAAAATGGATTAAAAAAAGAAAAGTAATTGGGATCAAATCAGGAAAAGTCTTTGATACAGGTTGAATATTTGTACCCACCCAAATCTCATGTTGAAATGTAATCCCCAATGTTGGAAGTGGGGGTCTGGTGGGAGGTGGTTGGATCATGGGGATAAATTCCTCATGAATGGTTTAGTGCTATCCTCATTATAGTGAGTTCTCATGAGATCTGACCATTTAAATGTGTGTAGGATCTCCCTACGCTTCAGTTGCTCCTGCTTTCACCATGTGACATGCCTGTTTCCCCAGAGGGTGCAAGCCATAAACATTGGAAACTTCCACATAACGTTAACCCTGCAGGCATGCAGAGTGCAAGAATGAAGAATGGTTGGCAGCCTTCACCTAGATTTCAGAGGCTGTATGACAAAGCGTGGGTGTTCATGCAGAAACCTGCTGCAGGGGTGGAGTCCTCATGGAGTACCTCTGCTAGGGCAATATAGAGGTAAAATGTGGAACTGGAGCCCCCACCAGGGCACTCCCTAGTGGAGCTGTGAGAAGGGGCCACCATCCTCCAGACCCCAGATTGGCAGACCCACTGGCAGCTTGCATACTGGCCCTGGAAAACCACAGGCATTCAACAACCTGTGAGAGCAGCCATAGGGACTGAACTCTGCAAAGCCACAGGAGTGGAGCTGCCCAAGGCCTTGGGAGCCCACCTGTTGTTCTGGTGTGCTCTGAATGTGGGACACGGAGTCAAAGGAGATTATTCTAGAACTTTAAGATTTAATTGGGGGGGTGGTAAAAAAAGAAAAAGAAAAAAAAAAGATTTAATGACTGCTCTGCTGGGTTTCAGACTTGCCTGGGGCCTGTAGTCCCTTTGTTTTGGCCAGTTTATCCCTTTTGGAATGGGAAAGCTTGCCCAATGCCTATATCTCCATTTTATTTGGGGAGTAAATAAGTTGTTTTGATTTTATGGACCCATAGGTGGAAGGCACTTGCCTTATTTCAAATGAGACTTTGGACCTGGGACTTTTGATTGAGTTTCTACTGGAATGAGTTAAGACTTTGGGGGACTACTGGGAAGGTATAATTGTATTTTGCAATGTGAGGAGGACATGAGATTTTGGGGTGCCAGAGATGGAATGATATAGTTTGAATATTTGTCCCTGCCCAAATCTCATGTTGAAATATAATCCCCAATGTTAAAGGTGGGGCCTGGTGGGACATGATTGGATCATGGGAGTGAATTCTCATGAATGGTTTAGCACCATTCCTTGGTGCTATCCTCATGATAGTGAATGAGTTAGTTCTCACAAGATCTGGTCATTTAAAAGTGTACGGTACCTCCTGCCTCCTTGCTTGCTTCTGTTTTCACCATGTGGCATGCCTATACCCCCTCTGCCTTCTGCCATAATTGAAAGCTCTATGAGGCTTCACCAGAAGCTGAGAAGATGCCAGCACCATGCTTCCTGTAAAGCCTGTAGAACCATAAGCCAATTAAATTGCTTTTCTTTATAAATTGCCCAGTCTCTGGTATTTCTTTATAGCAATGCAAGAACAATCTAATGTAGTCTTTAATAATAGGCTATGGAGTTTGAATTTCATTTTTTTTTTAATCTTTTTTTTTTAATTTCTTTTTTTAATATATATATAGAGGCAGGGTTTCACCATGTTGGCCAGACTGGTCTCGAACT
The DNA here is from genome assembly GCF_009761245.1 of Sapajus apella. Taxonomy (NCBI): domain Eukaryota; kingdom Metazoa; phylum Chordata; class Mammalia; order Primates; family Cebidae; genus Sapajus; species Sapajus apella. Next base: position 1,636,604 of record NW_022437111.1, on the reverse strand, counting down.
TCTGACCTCAAGTGATCCGCCCACCTCGGCCTCCCAAAGTGCTGGGATTACAGGCGTGAGCCACTGCTCCCAGCCTTTTTTTTTTTTAAGATGGGGTTTCACGATGATGGCCAGGCTGGTCTTGAACTCTTGACCTTAGGTGATCCACCCACCTCAGCCTCCCAGAGTGCTAGGATTACAGGTGTGAGCCACCGTGCCTGCTGAATTTCATTCTTTAGAGTCTAAAGTTTAGAGTAATTGTTTCTTCTTTCCATCACAGGTCACTTAGGAAAATGGCTGTTGGTATGATCCTAGCATGTCTGGCATTTGCAATTGCGGCAGCTGTAGAGATAAAAATAAATGTGAGTTTTGGTAACTCTTAAGCTCCATGAGGGCAGGACCATATCTTTCTTATTTGCTCTTTTACTTGTTTAATCATGATTTCCTGGGACCTAGCACAGTACCTGTTTTATAAGAGGCGTATCATAAGTATTTGTGATAAATAAGTAGATATAGGGGTAGAAAAGCAATGCAAAATGAGGCCCATCTCTCACCTGAGTGACTCAGAATGTATTTTCAGGGAATTCTCAAATGCTCATATCCAAGATAGCTAGCTATCTCCTTAGGGAACACAGGCTTATGTGATGCCTTTCTAGATATTCAAGTAAATACCTTTTGGCAGATTGAATAGCCACTATTATGGATGGGGCCACAGCTGAGTCAAAAAGCATGGAGTTTGTAAGCTGGCATTGGTACTTACTACATGGAGCTGGTGTTTCCCTCTCCAAATTGCCTTTAGAGTTTTATAAGCCAAATATTCTTCAGAGGGAGAAAACCATGTCCACTTGGCTAGTGGACTAGGCTGTCAGAAACAACTGAGATATATATTCTCATTGTATCTGAAAGATCATTTGTTGGTGATTCCAACATGTGTTCTTTGTTCTAAGGAAATGGCCCCAGCCCAGCCAGGTCCCCAGGAGGTTTTCCTACAAGTCTTGAATCTGGCAGATGATGAGATGAAGGTGACAATACTGGAAAATGAAAACAATTCTCTGTTGATAGAGTCCATCAAATCCTTTCAGGTGAGATGTGTGACTGAATGAATTAGAAACTCTGTATGCTATATTGATCTTGATTTTTTTCTTTTTCTTTTCTTTTTTTTTTTTTTTTTGAGACGGAGTTTTGCTGTTGTTGCCCAGGCTGGAGTGCAATGGCGCGATCTCGGCTCACCGCAACCTCCGCCTCCTGGGTTCAAGCAATTCTCCGGCCTCAGCCTCCCGAGTAGCTGGGACTACAGGCATGCACCATCATGCCCAGCTAATTTTTGTATTTTTAGTAGAGACGGGGTTTCACCTTGTTGACCAGGATGGTCTCGATCTCTTGACCTCGTGATCCACCCACCTCGGCCTCCCAAAGTGCTGGGATTACAGGCTTGAGCCACCGCGCCCGGCCGGATTTTTTTCTTAACATTAATTGTATCATAAGCATCTTCCCATGTCCTTAGATAATCTTTGAGCGCATAATTTTAATGAGCACATAATAAATATTTCATCCTATAGATATGCCATAGTTTATTTAGACATTTCCACATAAAGTAGTCAGTTTTTATTATTACACATAATCCTATAATGAACATTCTTATTCATAAATATTTATGTATGCCCCTGATTATGTCTTATGACAGATTCCAAGAAATAAAATGGCTAGGTTAAAGAAAGAAATTATTAGTTTGAAAGTGTCTAGTGAGGTCACCTACCCTGAGATTCTACAACACTGTGGTGTCCAATATGGAGTAGAAAGTGTATGTGACATTCATTTTAGGTTCTTCATTTTACAGAAAACACCACATTATTCCAAATTGTACCTGAAAACAAAAAGCCAGGATTTTCACTTCCACCTGAAATATCACAATTTGTCAGTCTACACTGAGCATTCTGTGCAGGAGCAGAACTGGTACAGTCTCTTCATTCGTGAAGATGGGAACAGTATCTCCAGCATGATGGTAAGTTAAGGAATTGCCTGTGTTTTAAGTTGTCATCTCAAAGTAATATGACTGTCTTATCAATGTCTTACCAAGAATATGCCAAATGATCATTTCTGAGTATAGGTCTTATTTTGTCAGCTGTTACTGATTTTTACTTTCCTCTGTTTTAGGTAAAGGATACAGAAAGCAAAACAACCAATGGGATGACAGCTGTAAGGTTTGAATGTCAAAGAGATTCCAGGCCACACTGTTCTCTTGAATCTTGGATCTCTTCTGATCTTTGGGGCTTCATTCTACTTGTTCTAAATAAGAATTCTCTCTCCTAGATTGCCAAGGGCACTGGTGTCAAAAGGAATTTTCTAGGACAGTAAAAGGCAGATAAGCTTCTTTTCTCATGTGAGATTCAAAGATGACTCTATCTGTGTATGCCCCCTGTGCTCTAGGGCATAAATTCTTTCTGCTGAATTTTATCTATTTATCTTACTCTCAGAAAAATAACTGAGTATTTTTTCCTAAAAGTTCAATTGGAGTCAAAAGACTTAGTTTTGAATCCAGATAAGGCTGAAGGGTCTTGTCAAACAGTGAGGGACAGTTGTAGAGATGGAGTGCCCAAGAAGACATATGTTCTCTGTGGCAGGTATTAGATATGAAATGGACAGATATACAGGCCTATGGCCACCTGTGTCAAGTAGTTGCTGTTGAGAATAGCATTTAAGAGGAGAACTTCTAGGAAAAACCTTGATGTCACTGAAGGGTAGGACAGTCATAATAACTTGCTTTTGAATAATGCTTCAAAAAAAGTAAACAGCCTCGCACAGTGGCTCACATCTGTAATCCCAGCACTTTGAGAGGCTGAGGCAAACAGATCACCTGAAGTCGAGAGTTCAAGACCAGCCTGATAAACATGGAGAAACCCCGTCTTTACTAAAAATACAAAAATTAGCCGGGCATGGTGGCACATGCTTGTAATCCCAGCTACTCAGGAGTCTGAGGCAGGAGACTTGCTTGAACCCAGGAGGTAGAGGTTGTGGTGAGCCAAGATTGCACCATTGCACTCCAGCCTGGGCAACAAGAGTGAAACTCTGCCTCAAAAAAAAAAAAAAAAAAAAAAAGTAAACAGCTCAAAATAAGACAGTGTGAAGTCATAGAGCCATATGTCTCTGGAAGAGGCATTTTCTAGGTCAGTGCAGAATGATCTAAAGTCTAAGAATCAACATTCAGGACTCTAGAGTGAACTGTCTTTCTTATTCCTCAGGCCAGAGACCAAATCAAAAGCTATCAAAACAGAAAAATGTACCAAAAACCCATTCTGAGAGGACAATTTAGGGGCCAGGTTCAGAAAAATAGAAACATGGTTCTGGAAGAGTCCAAAGTTTCTGCAGACTCCAAAACAATTATAACAACCCTCTCTGGGCTGGGAGTTTGAGTTTTGTATGTCATATTAGATTTCATTTAAAAGAGGATATCAGTTTTATGTAAATACTATTACATCTTTATATATGCATAATTATCTTACTTTTCTTAGTAAAGTCTCAGTTTATAGATCCACCATTATAAGGGAAATAAATTGGATGCACCTAAACTAGCTTAGTGAGGAAACTCAAATTGCCATAAATGATCATGATAGTGTCCATCTAGCTAGAGGTCTGGTGGGAATGTGATGATGAAAGTTCAGGAAAAAGAAAGTTAGGGACAGCTAAGATTATGGATTATTTTTTACATGTGGGCTCATTCATTTGTCTAGTTAACAATATAGATTATGTACCCTTTATGTGTCAGCCACTATTCTAGGCACTTGGGCACTGGGGATTTAGTAATACATAAAACATAAAAGGCCCCTAACCTCTTTTATCAGGTGCTCCTGTTGGGTGTGTTTGTTTGATATGTTAAATAGTATCTCTACCCTCAGGTTTGTTAATACTTTGCATAAAGATGTCAACATCACCCTGAGTACAGATATGTCTCTCAATGTTGGTGAAGACTATGGTGTGTCTGCTTATAGAATTGTGCAAAGAGGAGAGTAAGTGCATGACCCCTGTGGACATTTTATTTTTGTCAATAATTGTTTTTAAGTGCTATATTTGTATATAGGTAGGGAACTTAGGTGCATGTGGGCTACTTTTAAGTATAGACAGACTCCTGATCTTTTCCAACTCTTGCTTCCTTCTCTCAGTCTCACTTTTTCTGTACATATATGTTGAGATCATGATTGCTGTGAAGACCACACTGTATAGTTAACAGCCCATCTCTGTGTAATTAACACGGTTCATCTCTGAGTTTCATAGTTTATTATTGGTTCCCATTTCTACTAAAGGAGGTACTTTGGTACCTTGCATTGGCTCTTCATTACTTAGAGCTTATCCTTTCAGGTTCACTGTTATAGTCTGTTCCACTAAAGTAATAAGATTTGCATGAGGAAAGTTCACTTGGGACTTAAGTTTACAAAAGAATATGATTTACACCTTCTTTATTTAGGTTGAATATTTTAGAAAATACCCAATAGGCAATAAAGAGTTGAAATCAGGGACAGAAACCTAGCATGAAAATAACCCTCTCCAAGAAACATTCTCTTCAAAGACAATTAGTGGCTTCACTGATTTCATCATTAGTGATCTCATCAGTAGACAGAGAATCTCATCAGTAGATCTCATCAGTGATCTCATCCCCAGAGAGATGAGATAACTTTTGCCTGGAGATGGGAATGCTTTTCTAAACCATATTATTCTAACCTAAACTCATCCTGTTCCAGATACCCTGCAGTGCATTGTAGAACAGAAGATGAGAACTTTTCTCTGAATTTGGGTCTACTAGAATTTGGTGCAGCATATCTGTTTGTTATTACTAACGTAAGTAGCTCACAGCCACCTCCTCACCCTCTCTGTACTCTCCATATATATATCTCCTGGGATCCTCTAGGCAGGACAGAAAACAAAAGAGAAGACTCTGTGGCAAAGCAGACACATATATTTATTTCTACTGTAAGCTGACAGGTTCTACAGTGACTTTATATTTATTTATTTTTTTTTTGAGATGGAGTTTTGCTCTCGTCACCCAGGCTGGAGTGCAGTGGTGTAATCTCAGCTCACTGCAACCTCCACCTCCCAGGTTCAAAAGATTCTCCCGCCTCAGCCTTCTGAGTAGCTAGGATTACAGGTGCCCTCCACCACGCCCAGCTAATTTTGTATTTTTAGTAGAGATGGGGTTTCACCATGTTGGCCAGGCTGGTCTTGAACTCCTGACCTCAAGTGATCCACCCGCCTCAGCCTCCCAAAGTGCTGAGATTACAGGCGTTAGTCACTGTAGCTGACTCTACGGTGACTTTAGAAAGTCCACTGTCTCCATAGGGGATGTTAAGAGATAACATCAACAACAGGCAAAGGGTCTTGGGGAAGGAGAGACATAATTCATTTTGAGCCATCACTATGAAATGTCACAGTCTGCTCCAGTCTCATTATGGCTCGAAGTAAACAAAAGTTATTTATGAAAAAGTACTTATGTCTTCTTTGACCGTCTCCATATGCAGATCTCACTCCCTGGCAATTTGATCTGCTAACATGTCACAGTCTGAAATACTAAAACTGATAGTAATGTCAATCCCTACACAAAGTTTGGGGATCAGTTAACTGTGGTCTGTCAAAAACAAGTGTCCTAGCAGTCAGGCCAGGGAACTTCTGATTTTAATTTTGATGTCAATCTTGACTTTGTTATTTCATTACTATTCACACTATATTAAAGACTAAAAGACAGTAAATAAGAAAAAGAGAGAACATTTCTAGAGGTTTGATGAGAAACCAATCTATAAAGTTTTATTTATTTTACTAATTAGTTTAATAACTTAATCCCTTTGGTAAGCCATTTTTATAACAACTTTATTGAGATGTAATTCATATACCATAAAATTCACCCATTTAAAGTATCCAGTGATTTTAAATACATTAGCATGGTCAATATATGTTAATATGTATTCATTATATACATATATGTGTATATAATGTATTCATTATATAGAAGGAATATATAATGTATTCATTATATAGAAGGAATATCTATACAATAACATATATTCAATGGTTTATATTATATTCACAGATTTGTGTCATTTTGGTACACTTTTTGTCACCCCTCCCAAAAAATAATATACCCATTGGCAGTCATTCCCCAATTCCTCTTAAACCACTAGTCTACTTTATCTATAAATTCTTCTATTCTGGACATGTCATGTAAATGGAAACATAAAATATGTGACATCTCATGTCTGAGTTCTTTCACTTAACATGTTTTTCAAGGCTCATCCATGTTGTAACATACATCAGTATTTCATTTCTTTTTATTGCCAAGTAATATTCAATTGCATGAATATAATACATTTTATTTATTTATCAGTTGATGTACATTTGACTTGTTTCTACCTTTTTACTCTTGAGAATAATGCTGTTATGAATATTCATGTACAATTTTTATTTGAACATATGTTTTCATTTGTTTTGGGTACGTAACTAGCAGTAGAATTGCTGTGTCACATGGTGACTCTATGTTTAACCATTTGTGGAGTTTTCCAAAGTGACTGCACTGTTTTACATTTCCATCAATCATGTATATGCGTTGCAGTTTTCTACATTCACCAACACTTGTTTTCTGTCTCCTTATTGTAGCCACTCTGGTGTGGGTGTGAAGTGGTATCTCATTGTGGTTTTAATTGCCACTCACCTGATGGCTAAATATTTGGAGCATTTTTTCCTGTCTTTATTAGTCATTTGTATATATTCTTTGAAGAGGTATCCATTCAGATCCTCTGCCTAATTTTTTTTTTTTAGAGACGGAGTCTTGCTCTGTTGTTCAGGCTGGAGGGCAATGGTGCCATCTCGGCTCACTGCACCCTCCACCTCCCGAGTTCACACGATTCTCCTGCCTCAGCCTCCTGAGTGGCTGGGATTATAGGCACGTGCCACCATGTCTGGCTAATTCTTTTGTATTTTTAGTAAAGACGGGGTTTCACCGTGTTGGTTAGGCTGGTCTCGAACTCCTGACATTGTGATCCACCCACCTCAGCCTCCCAAAGTGCTGGGATTGCAGGCATGAGCCACTGCACCTGGCCTCCTCTGTCTAATTTCTAATTGGGTTATTTGTATTTTTTATTAGTTTTAAGGATTCTTTACATATATCTGTTATTTGCAAAATCTCACATTCAATAGGTTGTCTTTTAACTTTCTTGATGGTGTCTGTTGAAGCAGAAAAGTTTTTAATTATGAAGTTGTTCAATTTATCTATTTTTTCTTTGGTTGATTGTGCTTTTGATGTCATATCTAATCCAAAGTCATAAGAATCTGTGCCTATGTTTTCTTCTAAGAGTTTTATAGTTAATACATTTTGAGATAAATTTTGTATATGGTATAAGGTAGGGGATCCAACCTCATTCTTTTGTATGTGTACATCTAGTTGCCGCAGGACAATTTCTGGAAAAGACTATTCTTCCTCTATTAAATGGCCTTGGCATTTGTGTCAAAATTCAATTAATCAGAAATGTAAAGGCATTTCTTCCGGACTCTCAACTCTATTCCGTTGAACTGTATGTTTATCCTTGTGCCAGTACTATACTGTTTTGATTACTGTTTCTGTGTAGTAAGATTTGAATTCAGAGAATGTGAGTCTCCAGCCTTCTTCTTTTGTAAAATTTGTCTGCCCTTTCTGGGTCCCATGAATTTTCATATGAATTTTAGGATCATCTTAAGATCAGAAGCCAGCCGGGATTTTGATAGGGATTGTATTGAGTCTGAAGATCATTTTAGGGAATAGTATTGCTATATTAACAATAATAAGTCTTCTGATCAGTGAACATGAGACGTCTTTCCATTTATTTAGGTCTTCATTAATTTTTTTCAACAATGTTTTGTAGTTTATTTATTTTATTTTATTTTGACATGAGGTCTCATTCTGTGGCCCAGGTTGGAGCATAGTGGCACCATCATAACTCATGGGCTCAAATGACACTCCTGCCTCAGCCTCCTGAGTAGCTAGGACCACAGGCATGTACCACTGCTCCTGGTCAGTTTTAAACTTTTTTTTGCAGAGATTGGGGTCTTGTTGTGTTGACCATGCTGACCTCAAACTCCTGGCCTCAAGCAATCCTGTCTCAGCCTTCCAAAGTTCTAGGATTATAGGTGTGAGCCATCATGCCCAGACTAAGGCTCCTTTTTAGAGACAGGGTCTTGCTATGCTGCTCAGGCTGGTCTTGAACTTCTGGCTTCAAGGGATCCTCTCTCTTCTTCTCCTGAGTAGCTGGAATTATAGGCATGAACCACCATGCCCAGCACATGTTATTTCTTTTTTTTTTTTTTTTTTTTAAAGGGAAAAAAAAAAAATTTAAAAAAAAAAAAAAGAAAAAGAATAAAGGAAAGGAAGAAAGAGGAAGAGGAAGAGGGAGAGAGAACAGGGGTGTTGCTTTATTGCCCGGGCTAGAATGCAGTCTAAAACTGGGTATGCCTGTAATTGTGTTTAATAATAGAGACATTAAAAAAAAAATGAGGGAAGAAAATAATTAACAAGCAGCCAACCAATATTTCATTTAAACCTGTAAATACGTGTGATGTAGTACTAATAAGAGTGTATATTTTGTGTATTTAAAGTGGAGAGTTCTATGAATGTTAATTAAGTCTACTTGTTCCAGATCTGAGTTCAAGTCCTGGATATTGATGTTAACATTCTGTCTCATTGATCTATCTAATATTGATGTTAAAGTCTCCCGCTATTATTGTGTAAGGGTCCAAGTCTCTTTGTAAGTCTTATATATCTGGGTATTTCTGTATTGGGTGCATATATGTTTAGGATCTTTAGCTCTTCTTGTTACATTGATCCTTTTATCTTTATGTAATATCTTTCTTTGCTTCTTTTGATCTTTGTTGCTTTGAAATCGATTTTATCAGCAAAAATTGCAGCTCCTGCTTTCTATTTATTTATTTTAGCTCTCCATTTGGTTGGTAAATTTTTCACCATCCCTTTGTTTTGAGTCTTTATGTATCCTTGCATGTGAGATGGATCTGGATGTAGCATACCAATGTTATTTCTAGGGTATACATTTTACATTTATTTTGTTAAATTTATTCCTAATTATTTTATTCTTTTTGAAGCTGTGGTGAATGGAATCCTTTTCTTAATTTCATTTTCAAAAATTTTATTGCAAATTACAGAAATACAGTTGACTTTTGTATATTGATTTTGCATTGTGCAACCTTGCTGAACTAATTTATTAGTGCTAATAGCTTTTTAGTGGATCCCTTAGACTTTCTACATACAAGATCATATCATCAGCAAATAGAGATAGCTTTGCTTTTTCATTTTCAATCTGGCTGCTTTTTGTTTCTTTTCCTTGTCAGTTGCTCTGCCTGGAAGCTCTAGTACAATATCGAATAGAAGTGGTAAAAGCAGACATACTTTTAGGGGGAGAGCATTCAGTCTTTTATCATTAAGTGTGAAAACGGTGGATTTTTCATAGATAATCTGTCAGATTGAGAAAGTTCCTTTCCATTCCTAGTTTGTTGGAGAGTTTTCTCTTTGTTTGTTTGTTTTGGCATGAACAGGGGGAGTTTTATCAAATGCTTTTCCTACGTTTATTGAAATAATAATATGGTTTTGTCCTTTATTTTATTGATATGGTGTATCACATCAATTGATTTTCAGATATTAAACCAACCTAATTCTATCAACCTCCTCCTCTTCTTTCTTCTCCTCTTCCTTCTTCTTTTTTCTTTTTTTTTTAGAAATAGGGTCTCGCCCTGTTGCCCACACTGCAATGCAGTGCTGCAATCATAGCTCACTGCAACCTGAAACTCCTGGGCTCAGTGATCCTTCTGCTCAGCCTTTCAAGTAACTAGGTCTACAGGCATGTGACACCATGCTGAATTAATTAAAAAAATTTTTTTTTAAAGATAAGACGTCTCACTATGTTGACCAAGCTGCTCTCGAACTCCTGGCCTCAAGTAATTCTTCTGCCTCAGCCTCCCAAAGTGCTGGGATTACAGGCATGAACCACTCACTGCACCTAGCTATAATTCTATTAATTTTCTAGGGCTGCTGTAACAAAGTACCACAAGCTGAGTGGTTTACAGGATAGAAATGTATTGTCTCACAGTTACGGTGGCTAGAAGTCTGAGATCAAGGTATTGGTAGGGTTGGTTCCTTCTGAAGGCTGTGAAGAATTGTTCCATGCCTCTGCCATGACTTCTGGCAATTTGCTGGAAATATTTGGTATTCCTTGGTGTACAGAAGAATTACCCTAATATCTGCCTTCATCTTCACATGGTGTTCCTCCTATGTGTCTGGTTGTGTCCAAATTTACTGCCCCCATTTTTTTTTTATAAGGATATCTGTCATTGGATTAGACCCACCCTAATGACCTTATTTCAACATGACTAATTACATATATAACAATCCTGTTTCCCAATAAGATCATATTCTGAGGTACTTGGTTTTAGGACTTCAGCATATGAGTTTTGGGGGACGTGATTCAGCCCATTACACTTGTATTCCTGGTGTTATTTCATTTTTTGTTTCTTCTGTCTCTCATATGCTGCTCAAGATAGAGGCCTTATGTGTCATTTCTGAATACCAGGATCTAATAAGCATCCAGAGTAGAGGCCATAAATTGGGGGTCTGGGGGCCCAATTTCTTTCATAGTCGTAATCTTCTTTGGCCTGCACAGTATTGACAAAAATAACAAAAGAATTGATTGCCAGTAAATTCAAGAGATTACACCTAAGAAGTTGTATTACTAACATTTCTTGGGAAAAAAAAAAAAAACAAAAGATTTCCTAACAGGTATTACTGTGTCAACTGTCTGGTGCTGTAGTGGCTGTGTCCTTTAGATGGGACCTGTGCTGTCCAGTTCATCATAGGCCCCATCATTTCCTTTCAGCCTCTTTCATTTACTTACTTACCTGCCTATGAGCATTTAAATATCTACCTTTGATTTAGAAGCTCTGGCCATAGTCTCTTCTTATGCTGAGAAAACACAGATACCTAGGTATTGTTTACACTATCAACTCAGAAAAGAAGATTCCTTTATCTTACTATTTTAAGATAGTAAGATGGTCATTTGATTCAAAATGGCCATTTGATTCAGAGGATTAAGGGCATTTAGATGTCAAAGATTTTTTGTCTGAAGGATTTTGACTTTGATATTTTAACTATCCTATTTTTGTCTCATGTAGTTGGATATTATACCTAATTCCTAATAATAGTTTTACTTCAAGAAATGTATTTATATAGTTAGGCTTTGTGTCCCCACCCAAATCTCATCTTGAATTGTAATCCCCATAATCCCAACATGTCTAGGGAGAGACCTGGTGGGAGGTGATTGGATCTTGAAGGCAGTTTCCCCCATCCTGTTCTTGTGATAGTGAATGACTTCTCATGAGAGATGATGGTTTTATAAGGGGCTCTTCCCCCTTTGCTCCTCACTCTTGTCTCTCCTGCCACCATGTGAAAAGGTCCAAGCTTGCTTCTCCTTCACCTTCCACCATGATTGTAAGTTTCCTGAGACCTCTCCAGCCATGTGGAACTGTAAGCCAATTAAACCTCTTTCCTTTATAAATTACCCAGCCTTGGCCAGTTCTTTACAGCAGTGTGAAAATGGACTAATAACATATATATATATATATATATATATATATATATATATATATACAAGTTTTTTCTTTTTTCTTTTTTTGAGCCCCTTCAAGAAATATACATATAATTTTAAAAATATTATTTCATTTGTAATAAAAGATATTAGATATTATCTACATAAAATGAACCATAGCTAAAAACATGCATATAGTGACAGTACTTTTAGACCAAAGAAACAAAACCTCATTGTGGAGTCACATATATTTGTTAATATTAACAAAAATTTCACCCTGTTAAAAACTCTTTTTAGTCAAAATTTTACAGAAAAATTACATCTTTTTGATAAAATTTGAATGTGTAAATTTTGATTTAAAAAATAATGGCTTGGGCCAGGCACTGTGGCTCATGCCTATAATCCCAGCACTTTGGGAAGCCAAAGAAGGAGGGTTGCTTGAGGCCAGGAGCTCAGGACTAGCCTGGTCAACATAATGACACTCCATCTCTACAAAAAAAATCTCAAATTTTTAAGTTAACTGGGCATGGTGGTGGCACATACCTGTAGTCCCAGCTACTTGGGATGCTAAGGAGGAAGGATTGCTTGAGCCCAGGAGATCAAAACTACAGTGAGCTGTGATTGTGCCACTGCACTTCAACCTGAGTGACAGAGAAAAATCCTGTCTCAAAAAGGAAAAAAGCCAGTGAAGAGAAATCAAAGTAGTAGGTGGCATTTGATATGGATTTAAAAAATTTGACCAGTAAAACTTCAATGTGTTATCAAAAGAATAATTCATTCTAATAAAAGTAATTTCAGTAAAATAAAAATCAAAATAGCAAATGTCAAAAGCACTTTAGTTGTACTTACATAGAAATTGGAATAAGAAATTAAACTTTTCTCAAGAAAATGCTTTCTGAAACTTTATTTTGTTTGCATAATTTAGATGCCATTTTATGTTCAAAATGTTGTCCAGGATCTAAATGTCTGATAGGGCAAAATGGTGGAAATCCAAACTGCAATATCAAAATATTCTCTCATTTAAAGTCTTTGTCAATAATGATATCTGGCTGAATCTAGACAAGTGAGTGTAATATTACCAAAAGAAGTTTTGAAAAGGTGGAATTGTATAGAAATACTCAATTTCCTGAAAATGGCAGAAGAATGAAAATACAAAAAGGATGGATATAAGATCATAGAATGCTGTAGTTAGGAATATTTACTTGAGACTACTGACAAGTTCATTTTCTTTTTCTCTAAGAGCACCAATCAGGGTCTTCAGGCCTGGAAGATTGCAGATATTCCAGCCAACAAAATGTCTATTGCATGGCAGCTACCACAATATGCCCTGGTTACAGCGGCAGAGGTCATGTTCTCTGTCACAGGTCTTGAGTTTTCTTATTCTCAGGTAAGTTTTTGCAAATAGAGGATATAAATTGAGACATTGCTTGAAGGATGGTGAATTTTAATTCTAGCACTGACTTAAATAGGTATGTGATCCTGGCCAGGACCTCCATCTCTTTTGTCCTTAGGTTTCTTATTTATGACCCTGAACGTATGTGACCTGAACAACTTGGCTCCCCAGATCATGACAGTACAGTATGGGAGTCTATGATTTTGGGGTTCCAGGAAAGAGATTAAAGATTTAAAATGAAGGGCTGCAGAGTCAGACTACCCATGTTCAAATTTTGGCTGCATGTCCTATTGTGTAACCTTGAGCAAATAAATTACTATCTCTGTAATGCTATTATATGTGTGTGTGTGTGTGTGTGTGTGTGTGTGTGTGTGTGTGTGTGTGTATATGATTTTTTTTTTGAATGGAGTCTCACTGTGTCACCCAGGCTGGAGTGTAGTGGCAAGATCTTGGCTCAATGCACTCCAGCCTGGGTGACAGAGCGAGACTCCATCTGCCTCCCCAATTCAAGCAGTTCTACTGCCTCGGCCCAAGTAGCTGGGATTATAGGCACACACCAACACACCAGACTAATTTTTGTATTTTTAGTAGAGACAGGGTTTCGCCATGTTGGCCAGGCTGGTCTCATTTCTGACCTCAGATGATCCGCATACCTTGGACTCCCAAAGTGTTGGGATTATAGGCGTGAGCTACCGCTCCCATCCTGTACTGCTATTTAAAAAAATGTATATGAATACCAATAGAACTTATCTCTTAGGGTTGTAAGGAAGATTATATGACACAATGAATTAAAATATTCAATTAAGAGCTTCATCTTGCGGGGCACTGTGGCTCATGCCTGTAACCTCAGCTCTTAAGGAGGCAGAGGCGGGAGGATAGCTTGAGCCCAGGAGTTCGAGACCTACATGGGTAACATAGCAAGACCCCGTTCTCCACAAAACGGAAAAAAAAAAAAGAGCTTCATCTTATTCTTACTGTTAGCATTATTATCACTCTCTGAATCAACGTGGTAGCTGAAATTACTGAGGGAAGTTCTAACTTGGAAAGTTTCCTGGATGCATGGGGCATGAGGGCAATATAGGGAGTTTGCTTACTTTCAAACTTGTGTCCTCCCCAGGCTCCCTCTAGCATGAAATCTGTACTCCAGGCAGCTTGGCTATTGACAGTCGCAGTTGGGAATATCATCGTGCTTGTTGTGGCACAGTTCAGTGGCCTGGTACAGGTATGGATCTGAGGGAAGCAGGATACATTTCTACTCAAGTTTTTCCTCCAGCTTTCTCTTCTCCCTTTCTCCCCCTCTCTCTGCCTCCCAAATTCCCCACTCAGTGCTGTGACATGAAATGGGTTAGATACACAGGAAAATAGACTTTACCAGGAAAATAGACATATGTAAGTGGCAGTAATGACTGCAATATACCTATGTGAGGAGACGCCAGTGAACCCAGTCTTTGTCCAGCAAAAGTCTAGTTATACTGGTGATCCCCAGTCAGTCTGCTCCCCAGTCCTCATCCTGTAAAGATCTCTTTAGTTTCAGGTTTCTCCATATTCTTCTCATATTTATTTCTCCCTGCAGTGGGCTGAATTCATTTTGTTTTCCTGCCTCCTGCTGGTGGTCTGCCTGATCTTCTCCATCATGGGCTACAACTATGTTCCTGTGAAGACAGAGGATATGCAGGGTCCAGCAGATAAGCAGATTCCCCACATCCAAGGGAACATGATCAACCTAGAGACCAAGAAGACAAAGCTCTGATGACTCCCTGGATTCTGTCCTGACCCCAGTTCCTGGCCCTGTCTTCAAGAAATTTTTTTCCTCTACTGGATTAAACAAGAGAGATAGCATCATATCAGAGCTGATCTCCTCCACCCTTCTCCAATGACAGAAGTTCCAGGACTGGTTTTCCAGTACATCTTTAAACAAGGCCCCTGAGACTCTATGTGTGCCCATCTATCAGTGAACTCATTAAAACTTGTGCAGTATTGCTGGAGCTGGCCTGGTGTCTCCAAATGGCCATGAAAATACACATGGATAATGGAGATCATTCTCTGTGGGTACGCAAAGTTAATAGGAATTCTTTTATAGGTAACATCTATTTAGGACTAATTTTTGAGGTGCTGATTTAGGGGCAAAATTGCAGAATAACAAATAAATGGTATTTCAAGTTTTTTTAAAATAAGTAATATAATTATGCTATTCACAGGGACATCAAGGATTGATATGTATGATGTGATCTGGTCCAGCTAGGGCCTGGTTTGTCAGCTATCTAGGTTTGATAAGACTTCAGTAAGTTTGTCAATATGGATGGTAGGAAGCAGAATGCCATTTTATTAACACACGAGAAATTTTATCTTTCTGCTTATGATAGTATTTTATTTACTTATCCAAACACTTGTTTCTCAGTATGGACAGATCATGGAAAGCAGATTAGAGATAATAAACATTAGTAAACATAATTCTGGAGAGCAGGAACAGGTATAAATTGTAGAAGTCCCGAAGAGCCATTCATTCTTTTACAGAGTACATTTTTCTTAGCATCTATGGTACTGGACTATGCTCTTCAGTGAACAATCGCATAAACAATAATTATAATTTGCAACCTTGTCTTATCAACCTTGCTGAACCAGCTTCATCTTATTTTTACATCTTGTCTTGCTTATTGCAGCAAATCTTCAATAACAACGTTTCTATAAGTCCAACTTCCTTTTTTAATGTTTCCATTTAGCCTCATAAATATCAAAGTAGTACAGTAGTGCCTTTTGGGGTTTTTTCCTGATTTGCTTTTCCCATAAGTTTTAAATACCATTTCTTCCTTAAAGACTAGAAATTTTCTTTGTATTCAAAAAAAGTCATATTAATACTCTAGGTTTGGGTTCTAAAAAGAAAATAGTCAATAGAGGGGCATGGTCCTATATGATGTTCCTATCAAAATTTGTGGGAGTGGATGTAGCAGAGCATGAGTTTTTTTTGTGTGTATGTGTGTGTTCATGAAAAAAATTTGAGAAACATTACTTCACACACAATGAATGATTCAGGACAGACACGGGAATGTCATGACTGTGCAGTGTGTTGCTAGGAAGAAAAGTTCAGAATCACTGTTCTAGAGAGCCTCATTTCCATGGTTTTAAAACATTATTCTCATGTAGAACAGTGTTGTGACTCATAATGTTAACAGGTAACAATGTTAATGTTAACAGGTACCTGTTAATATTAACAGATAATATTACTATTAACAGATAAGAGAATTTGCTCCAGTTGCCCAAACTTTATATACTTCAATTTTAATGACAAGCATTTCAGAAGTACAAAAGTGGCAGCAAGACCAACCAGTTTTTCTAGATATCTTGATGTGAACCTGACCCTACTCATTTAGAAGCCAGTCTGTTCATCTTTAAACAGCTTTAATCCAAACTGTTTTATGACTATTGTTTCAAGAGACATGAACACTGTTCTGTAAATACAAATGTCGGTGGACAAATAAGTTTGGGAAATGTGGCATACTTTATCCTTTTCTTAACATTTGCATATTAAAGACTCTGAGATATCCTGCAGTAAAGATACAATATACGGTGTTTAAATTAACATGGTATAGTATTCTGCAGAACATTGGTTTTGAAAAAGCTGTTGAGCAGTTCTTCCTTGTGCTGAACTTCCTCTCTGAAACCTCCTACCATTGTTTTTCTTCCCCTCTGTAGCTAATAAGTATAACCCCCTTTTTCATGTGGCACATGTTTAGCTATTTGGGAATAACTTTCATGGTTCTTCCCTAATCATCAAGTATTCAAGGTAAAGATTTGTGGTTCCTGTAATGGTTCCTCACCCGGCATAATTTGTCCTTTTACCATCCTACTTTTTCTCTTCTGAAAAATACCCTTTATCTGAAATACAGCAATTAATATTAAGATACCTTAATATGAAATACCTGGAGAAATACAATATTCCAAAGTAGTCTGACTGGAAGAACTAGCACCTGCCTTTCTTCAAACAATACACTTCTGTTAATGCCCCTTGCTGAGTTACTGTTGGAGAAACAAAGATGAATAATCCACTATACCTGCTTATCTTTACTATCAAGATCCTGGAGACTGCAAAGGCCTTAAGGAAGTAATGATATAGTGAAGAAGAGCAAGAAGGATAGTTTGACAAGAGTAAGGGGCAAAGAAGTAAAAGATACAGTCAGAGGAAGCTAGGGATCAGATCATGTAGGGTCTTGTCACCATTGTAAGACATTTTGATGTTATTCTAAGTGACATGTTAAATCATTGGAGGTTTAGAACATGAGAGTGACATAATGTGATTCTCTGTTTAAGATTACTTTGGCTGATGAATGGAGAATTATCTATAGTCAGGAAGGAAAAGAAGTAGGGAGTTCAATTAGGAGACTTTTGCAATAGTTCAGGCAATAGATGGTTGTGACTTGGACAAGGTGATAGCAGTGGAGGTGGAGAGAAATGGTTTGACTTGGAATTAAACTTTAAGCTAGAACTGACAAGATTTGAGTGTAGTTTGGATACACAATTTAAAAGAAAGAAATCAGCCAGGTGTGGTGACACACCTATAATCTCAGTTCTTTGCAAGGATGAGGGAGAAAGATTCTTTGAAGCCAGGAGTTCAAGACCAGCCTAGAAAACATAATGATACTCCCTCTCTACAAAAAAACAAAAATAAAAAAATTAGCCAGGTGTGGTGGTGTGCACCTGTAACCCCAGCTTCTCAGGAGGCTGAGGCAGAACGATTCCTTGAGCCCAAGTGCTTAAAGCTGCAAAGAGCTATGATCACACCACTGCACTCCAGCCTTGGCAATAGGACTCTGTCTCAAAAATAAAGAGAGAGAGAGAGAGACAGAAAGAGAGATAAGGTTTTAGCCTTATTTTATCCTACCCCTATTCAAGATGGAGTTGCTCTGGTTCAAATGCTCTGACAGAATAGGCAGTGAGGGTGGCATTACATTCCACAGTTGGGGGATTTGTGTAGTGTCCAACAGGTATATACATCCCATTAGTAGGTAACTACAGTTATTTAAGAATGAAATTAAAATATGGTTTGTCTTTTTTATGTTTATATTTTTTCCAAATGACTACTAAGTTGTTAGCACGTTTAGATGTTGTTTAGATCTGCCAATTTAATAAATAGAACAATTGAGTATTTCTTTTGGCCTAGAGGATAAAATAGTTACTGAGACACAAAGAGACTCAAGAAAGGGGGAACCTCTGATTTAGTTTCATGAAGGGCCAAAAATTTTGACAGCAACAAAACTTTATATTCAACATTGTAGGCCTGATATTTGTTTTTAGATAATGCAGTATAGTGAACAAAAACAAGAAACAGGAGGAGGAGAGGGAAGGAAAGGAGGAAGTAGTAGAATAAGAATGACCAGGCCGGGCGTGGTGGCTCATGCCTGTAATCCCAGCACTTTGGGAGGCCAAGGCAGGCAGATCACCTGAGATCAGGAGTTTGAGACCAGCCTGGCCAAGATGTTGAAACCCCGTCTCTACTAAAAATACAAAAATTAGCTGGGCACGGTGGCATGCACCTGTAATCCCATCTACTCAGGAGGCCGAGGCAAGAGAATTGCTTGAACCTGGGAGGAAGAGGTTGCAGTAAGCCGAGATCGCGCCATTGCGCTCCAGCCTGGGTGACAGAGTGAGACTCCATCTCAAAAAAAAAGAAGAAAAAAGAATGACCATTAAGTGAGCACTTACTAAGTTCCAGGATTTGTGCTAAGCATTTTACCTACAATAATATTTTTCAATCCTAAGGCTTGTACCGTCATACTACATACTGGATTTTCTCTTCTCAGTAAAACAGCCATTACCCAAAGCCCTAAGTGCTGCTTCACTACATTGGCAGCCCTGTGCCTTTTCTGCCAGGCACCCCCTAGACTTCCATACAAAATAGCAATTTAATGAGCCAAACAGGGGGCCTTTGTGACCTTGCTTCAGCACCACGGCTGATGTTCGTTATACTTAATTATTGTTTAATTACTTCCTAATGTTAAATATTTAGCATTCCATACTTGTTCAGTCCTCACAGCAACACCTTTGGGGATGCAGATTTCAGTGGCCCAAAATATATCTTGATCTTGCAGACTGTTTATATTTTTCTTGATGTGAGAGATAATCCTAAATATGAGGAGATCGTTCCCTGAAGTTTGATCAGCTGACATAAATTTTCCAATTTTTACAGACACTACCTAATATTTTATTCAAATTTTTAAAATCAGCAAATATATATTTTGCAAGAGGCAAATCTGTGTATGTGTGTAATGTAATATAATGCCTTGAGTTATCACTTAAAAAGCTGTATACAGAGATGTACTCAAAAACACTATAGATAAAACTAATAGAATTCTTAAAAAAAAAAAAAAAGGTTCACATAACCCACAGGAAGGCAGAAAAAGACAAATAGAGAGAACATGCAGAAAAAAATAAAATGGCAAACATAAGTCCTAACATATCAGAATTACATTAAAAGTCAATGGGGCTGGATGCAGTGGCTCATACCTGTGATACCACCACTTTGGGAGGCTGAAGTGGGAGCAACACTTAAGGCCAGGGCTTCAGGACCAGCCTGGGAAACCTAGCAAGACCTTAACTCCATGAAGGAATAAAAAAATTTAGCCAGGCATAGTGGTGTGTGCCTATAACCCCAGCTACTCAGGAGGTTGAGGCAGAAGAATTGCTTGAGTCCAGGAGTTCTAGGTTAGAATGAGCCATGGCCACATGAATTCACCCCAGCCTGCACTCCAGACTCTGTCTCAAACAAACAAACAAACAAACAAAAGAAAAAAAGAAAAAAAAAAAACTCAATGGGTTAAATACCCCCTATTAACAGGCTAAACAAGAAAAGTTACATGATCATATTAGTCAAAGCAGAAAAAACAGTTGACAAAATTTAACACTCATTCATGATTTAAAAAAAAAACTTTCAGGTAAAACATGAATAGAAGGGAACTGCCTCAAACTGGTATAGAGCATCTACTAAAAACATACAGCTAATAATAAACTTAATGTTTATAGATGTTGGTGTAGATATTAAAAGGGAATTCTTATACACTGCTGGTAGAAATGTAAATTAATATAACCTTTATGGAAAACAGTATGCAGATTTCAGTTTTAATATCTTCATTTGAGACGGAGTTTCGCTCTTGTTGCCCAGGCTGGAGTGCAATGGCGCGATCTCGGCTCACCGCAACCTCCACCTCCTGGGTTCAGGCAATTCTCCTGCCTCAGCCTCCTGAGTAGCTGGGATTACAGGCACGCGCCACCACGCCCAGCTGATTTTTTGTATTTTTAGTAGAGACGGGGTTTCACCATGTTGACCAGGATGGTCTCGATCTCTTGACCTCGTGATCCACCCGCCTCGGCCTCCCAAAGTGCTGGGATTACAGGCGTGAGCCACCGCGCCCGGCCCAGTATGCAGATTTCTAAAGAACTTTAAGTAGATCTGTCATTTGATCCAGCAATCCTACTCCTGGGTATCTATCCAAAGGAAAAGAAGTCATTACGTAAAAAAGACACCTACATTCATATGTTTATCATGACCCAATTCACAATTGCAAAGATACAGAATCAACCTAAATACCCATCCATGAGTGGATAAGAAAATGTGAGATGATAGATAGACAATCTAATATAGATATATAATGGAATACTACTACTCAGGCATTAAAAAGAACAAAATAGTATTTTTTGCACAATTTGGATAGAACTGGAGGCCATTATCCTAAGGAAGGTAACTCAGGAATGGAAAATAAAATGCCATATGTTCTCGCTTCTAAGTGGGACCTAAGCTATTGGTATGCAAAGGCATACAGAGTGGTATAATGGACTTTGGAGAAGGGATAGGGTGGGAGAGGAGTAAGGGATGAAAAACCACCTCCTGGGTACAATGTGCACTATTTGGGTGTTGTATACACTAAAATCACAGACTTCACCACTATACAATTCATCCATGTAACCAAAAATTATTTGTACTCCTAAAGCTATTGAAACTAAAAATATTTTTTTAAAAGAAAAATGGCACAGAAAGTAGAGTTTTCCAGAGAGGCAGCGCAAGATGGCTGAACAGAAGCCTGCACTGATTGTCCTCCCTAGAGGAACACCAAACTCAACAACCTTCCACACAAAACAGCACCTTCATAAGAATGAAACATTAGGTAAGTGATCACAGTAATTGGTTGGACTTCATATTACTGAAAGAGGAACTGAAAAGGGTAGGAAAGATAGTCTTGAACTGCTGTTGCCACCCTTCCCTTACCCCCTGGCAGTGGCCACATGATGCAGAGAGAAAATCTGCACGGAAGCCAGTCTTTCCTGTGCTATTCTCATGATAGTGAATAAGTCTCATATGATCTGATGGGTTTATCAGAGGCTTCTGCTTTTGCTTCCTCCTCATTTTTCTTTTGCTGCCTCCATGTAAGAAGTGCCTTTTGCTTCCCTCCATGATTCTGAGGCCTCCCCAGCCATGTGGAACTGTAAGTCCAATTAAACCTTCTTTTCTTCCCAGTCTCGAGTATGTCTTTATCAGCAGTGTGAAAATGAATTAATACAGAGAAGAATGGGAAAGGCGAATAAATATAGCAACTTCAACTAAAACACCCAGGAATATGCATCAGGATGAATCAAGGAAACAACTTGACTCATGAAGAAAAGCAAGGCAGGATGATTGCCCACCTGGGAGATACAGAGCTAGGGGGCCCTCCCCCACCCAGGTAAGCAGTGAGTGAATGTGCATCCCTGGGAACCCACACTTCTCCCATGGATCTTTACAACTCTTGGGTTGAACTCACTCCACCAGGGCCTTCAGTCTGGAGCTATGCGGAGTCTTGGCAAAGCAGCCACTCAGACACAAGGCATCTGGGAGCCTTGGATACTTGGGCTTTCCAGGTTTCACAGCAAAAGTAACTGCAGCTCTGGTAAAATGGGAGGTCAGACCCCTGTACATATCCCTAGGAAAAGCGTTGAATACAGGGGACTGAGCAGCAGTAGTCTGCAGGTACTTCATAGGATAAGACCCACTGGATTGGAACGACAACCAGCCACTGATAACATTGTTACACCCCACTGGAATAGAGTTCCTAGGGGGAAGGGTAGGCTGCCATTTTTGCCATTTGGCCAAATTAGTGGTTCCAGCCTTTGGGCTTTGGAAAGTCCAAGCCAACTGGGGACTGAAGTGATTCCCCAGCACAGCATAGCTGTCTAAAAACATAGCCAGATTGCTTTTTTAAACGTGTCCCAATGTCACTCTGCCTCACTGGGCAGGACCTCCAACCAGGGTCTTGAGCCATCCTCACTGGTGTTTTCTGGCTGATGGAGATTTAAAGCCTTCTTGGGATGGAGCTCCCAGAGGGAGAGGTGGGCTGCCATCTTTGCTCTTTGGACAGTTAGCCATTCCAGCCTTCAGGGTTTAGAAAGTCCAAGCCAACTGGGGGATGAAAGTGGTCCCCCAGCAGAGCATAGCTGCTCTGCAAAAACATGGCAAGACTGCTTTTTTTTTTTTTGTAAATAGTTGTTACATTGTGTTTTAAAAATTTATATTATTTTAAAATCGTATTGTTATTTTCTGTTTTTTTAAATTATACTTTAAGTTCTGGGGTACATGTGCAGAACATTCAGGTTTGTTACATAGGTATACACGTGCCATGACGGCTTGCTGCACCCATCAATCCGTCATCTACATTAGGGATATAAAGGATATGATAGATAATGCTATCCCTCCCCTAGCCCCTCCACCCCCTGACAGGCTCCAGTGTGTGATGTTTGCTTCCCTGTGTTCATATATTCTCATTGTTCAACTCTCACTTATGAGTGAGAACATGTGGTGTTTGGTTTTCTCTTCTTGTGTTAGTTTGCTGAGAATGATGGTTTCCAGCTTCATCCATTTCCCTGCAAATGACATGAACTTATCCCTTTTTATGGCTGCATAGTATTCTATGGTGTATATGTACCACATTTTAAAAAAATCCAGTTTATCTTTGATGGGCATTTATGTTGGTTCCAAGTCTTTGCTTTTACTAACACCACCACAACAAACATACTTGTGGATGTGTCTTTATAATAGAATGATTTATAAGCCTTTGGGTATATACCCAGCAATGATATTGCTGCATCAAATGGTATTTCTGGTTGTAGATCCTTGAGGAATCACCACACTGTCTTCCACAATGCTTGAACTAATTTACACTCACCAACAATGTAAAAGCGTTCCCATTTCTCCACATCCTCTTCAGCATCTGTTGTTTCCTGACTTTTTAATAATCACCATTCTAACTGGCGTCAGTTGGTATCTCATGGTGGTTTTGATTTGCATTTCTCTAATGACCAGTGATGATGGGCTTTTTTTTCATATGTTTGTTGGCTGCATAAATGTCCTCTTATGAGCAGTGTCTGTTCAAATCCTTTGCCCACTTTTTGATGGGGTTGTTTGTTTGTTTTTTTCTTGTAAATTTGTTTAAGTTCTTTGTAGATTCTGGATATCAGCCCTTTGTCAGATGGGTAGATTGCAAAAATTTTCTCCCATTCTGTAGGCTGCCTGTTCACTCTGATGATAGTTTCTTTTGCTGTGCAGAAGCTCTTTAGTTTACTTAGATCCCATTTGTCAATTTTCCCTTTTGTTGCCATTCCTTTTTGTGTTTTAGTCATGAAGTTTTTGCCCAGGCCCGACCTGAATGGTATTGCCTAGGTTTTCTTCTAGGGTTTTAAAGACTTACATTTAAGTCTTTAATCCATCTAGAGTTAAGTTTTGTATTTGGTGTAAGGAAGGGATCCAGTTTTAGTTTTCTGCATATGGCTAGCCAGTTTTCCCAACACCATTTATTAAATAGGGAATCCTTTCCTCATTGGTTGTTTTTGTCAGGTTTGCCAAAGAGCAGATGGTTTTAAATGTGTGGTGTTATTTCTGAGATCTGTTCTGTTCCATTGGTCTATATCTGGTTCTGGACTTTTTTTTGGTTGGTAGGCTATTAATTACTGCCTCAATTTCAGAACTTTTTATTGGTCTACTTAGGGATTTGACTTCTTCCTGGTTTAGACTTGGGAGAGTATATGTGTCCAGGAATTTATCCATTTCTTCTAGATTTTCTGGTTTATTTGTGTAGAGGTGTGTGTTTATAGTATTCTCTGATGGTAGTTTGTGTTTTTGTGGGATCAGTAGTGATATCCCCTTTGTCACTTTTTATAGCATCTATTGGATTCTTCTATCTTTTCTTCCTTACTAATCTGGCTAGTAGTCTGTCTATTTTGTTGATCTTTTCAAAAAATCAGCTCCTGGATTCATGGATTTTTTGAAGGTTTTTTTTTTTTTATGTCTTTCTTCTTCAGTTCTGCTCTGATCTTCGTTATTTCTTGTCTTCTGCTAGCTTTTGAATTTGTTCATTCTTACTTCTCTAGTTTGTTTAATTGTGATGTTAGGGTGTTGATTTTAGATTTTTTCTGCTTTCTCTTGTGGGCATTTAGTGATATAAATGTCCCTCTAAATACTGCTTTACCTGTGTCTGCAAGATTCTGGTACACTGTGTTTTTGTTCTCATTGGTTTCAAAGAACTTATTTATTTCTGGCTTCACTATATTATTTACCCAGTAGTCATTCAGGAGCAGGTTGTTCAGTTTCCATGTAGTTGTGCAGTTTTGAGTGAATTTCTTAATTCTGAATTCTAATTTGATTCCACTGTGGCCTGAGAGACTATTTGTTATGATTCTCCTTTGTTTGCATTTGCTGAGGAGTGTTTTACTTCCAATTATGTGGTCAATTTTAGAATAAGTATGATGTGATGGTGAGAAGAATGTATATTCTGTTGATTTGGGGGTGGAGAATTTTGTAGATGTCTATTAGGTTCTCTTGATCCAGAGCTGAGTTCAAGTTATGAATATCCTTGTCAATTTTCTGTCTCATTGTTCTGTCTAATATTGACAGTGGGGTGTTAAATTCTCCCACTATTATTGTGTGGGAGTCTAAGTCTCTTTGTAGGTCTCTTAAGAGCTTGCTTTATGAATCTGGGTGCTCCTGTATTGGATGCATTTATGTTTAGGATAGTTAGCTCTTCTTGTTGCATTGATCCCTTTACCATTATGTAATGCTCTTCTTTGTCTCTTTTGATCTTTGTTGGGTAAAGTCTTGTTTATCAGAGACTAGGATTATAACCTCTGCTTTTTTTTTTTTTTCTATTTTCTTGGTAAATATTCCTCCATCCCTTTATTTTGAGCCTAGGTGTGTCTTTGCATGTGAGATTGGTCTCCTGAATAGAGCACACTAATGAGTCTTGAATCTTTATCCAATTTGCCAGTCTGTGTCTTTTACTTGGGCCATTTAGCCCATTCACATTTAAGGTTAATATTGTTATGTGTGAATTTGATCTGTCATTTTGATGCTAGCTGGTTATTTTGTCCATTAGTCGATGCAGTTTCTTCATAGTGTCAATGGTCTTTATAATTTGGTATGTCTTTGCAGTGGCTGGTACTGGTTGTTCTTTTCCATGTTTAGTGCGTCCTTCAGGAGCTCTTGTAAGGCAGGCCTGGTAGTGAGAAAATCTCTCAGCATTTGCTTGTCTGTAAAGGATTTTATTTCTCCTTCACTTATGAAGCTTAGTTTGGCTGGATATGAAATTATGAATTGAAATTTTTTTCTTTAAGAATGTTGAATATAGGCCCTCACTCTCTTCTGGCTCATAGAGTTTCTGCAAAGAGATCTGCTGTTAGTCTGATGGGCTTCCCTTTCTGTGTAATCAAACCTTCCTCTCTGGTTGCCCTTAATATTTTTTCCTTCATTTCAACCTTGGTGAATCTGACGATTATGTGTCTTGGTGTTGCTCTTCTCGAGGAGTATATTTGTGGTGTTCTCTGTACTTCCTGAATATGTATGTTGGCCTGTCTTGCTAGGCTGGGGAAGTTCTCCTGGATAATATCCTAAAGAGTATTTTCCAACTTGGTTCCCTTCTCCCTGTCACTTTCAGGTACACCAATGAAACGTAGATTTGGTCTTTTCACATAGTCTCATATTTCTTGGAGGCTTTGTTTCTTCCTTTTCATTCTTTTTTCTCTAATCTCTCCCTGCTTTATTTCATTAAGTTGATCTTCAATATATGATATCCTTTCTTTTGCTTGATCGATTTGGCTATTGACACTTGTGTATGCTTAACAAAATTCTCATGCTGTGTTTTTCAACTCCATCAGGACATTTATGTTCTTCTCTAAACTGGTTATTCTAGTTAGCAATTCCTCTAACCTTTTTTCAAAGTTCTTAGCTTCCTTACATTGGGTTAGAACATGCACCTGTAGCTCAGAGTTTATTATTACCCACCTTCTGAAGCCTACTTCTATCAATTCGTCAAACTCATTCTCCACCCAGTTTTGTTCCCTTGCTGGCAAGGAGTTGTGATCCTTTGGAGGAGAAGAGGTGTTCTGGTTTTTTGAATTTTCAGCCTTTTTGTGATGGTTTCTTCCCATCTTCATGGATTTATCTACCTTAGGGTTTTGGTGTTGGTGACCTTTGGAAGGGGTTTCTGAGTGGACGTCCTTTTGTTGATGTTGATGCTATTTCCATTTGTTAGTTCTTCTCACAGTCAGGCCCCTCTGCTGCAGGTCTGCTGGAGTTTTCTGGAGGTTCATTCCAGGCCCTATTTGCTTGTGTATCACCAGTGGAGGCTTCATAGAAGCAAAGATTGCTGCTTGTTCCTTCCTCTGGAAGCTTTGTCCCAGAGGGCCACCTGCCAGATGTCAGCCAGAGCTCTCCTGTATGAGGTGTCTGTTAGCCCCTGTTGGGAGGTGTCTCACAGTCAGGAGTCATGGGGATCAAGGGACCCCCTTGAGGAGGCAGTCTGACCCTTAGGAGAGCTCGAGCACTATGCTGGGAGATTTGCAACACAGAGCCAGCAGACAGTCTGCTGAAGCTGTGGCTACAGCCACTCCTTCCCCCAGGTGCTCTGTCCCAGGCAGATGGGAGTTTTATCTCTAAGCCCCTGGTTGGGGCTGCTGCCTTTTTTTCAGAGATGCTCTGCCCAGAGAGGAGGACTCTCCAGCCTGCTTTTTAAAGCAGGCCTCCAATCCCATTCCTCCTCATTATGTGGGATCTCCTAACCAGGGTCTCCAGCCACCCTTGCCAGTGCTGTCCAGCTGACAGAGATTTAAAGCCTCCCTGATGCAGTTCCCAAAGGGAGGGTCAGGCTGCCATCTTTCCTATTTAGATTACTTAACCATTCTGGTCTTCAGGCTTAGGAGAGTTTGAAGTGACCAGGGGCAGTAGCAGACCCCTAGCACAGCACAGCTGCTCTACAGAAATGTGATCAGACTCCTTTTAAAAGTGGTTCCTCAATCCTGTTTCTCTTCACTGGGTGGGACCTCCCATCCAGCCACATCCTACAGGTACGTTCAGGCTGGCAACAAGTCTATCTCCCTGGGACAAAGCTCCCATAGGGAGGAGCAGGCCACCATATTTGCTGTTTCACAGCCTTCACTATTGATACCTCCAGGTACTGGAAAATCCAAGGTGACTAAGGAGTAGAGTGAGCTCCCAGTATACTGCAGCAGCCCTACAAAAAAGTGGCCAGTTGGTTATGTGGATGCCCATTTCCAAATCTCCTCACTGGGCAGGTCCTCCAGGCCTAGGCATCCAGCCATCCACTACCAGAACTATTGAGCCAGAAGCAGCTCTGCAATTCCCTGAACAGAGACCCCAGGGGAAACTGAAAGCCTCCCTGTCTCTGCCTCTGTGGTGGAACTGCCCTTGCTACCCTCATACTAACAAAGGAGCAAAGAGCCTAAGGCCTTATCCACACCTCCAACAAGCTGCAGTTGACCCAGGAAGAGGAGGCCAGTCTATCTCCCACAGGTCACATCCAACCTCCCTGCTCATCAACAGATAGGGAGTCTCTAGCATTGCACAGCACAGACCTTCCATCCTGGGCTAATTACACTGAGCAATTGCTGACCTACATATTTCTGTGGTAGAGCTCCCAGGAGACAAGCAAAATATCCTTGGCCATAACTGCTACTTAGAATCCTTTCTGTGCTGCCTCCAAGTTGGGGAAGGAGCATAAACACTGAGGTTGCCCCAGAGCTTCAGTGGGCAGCCCAGGAGTGCCATTGTATTGCCTTTGCTCCCTTGTTAAAGATGAGTTCACTGTATTTGTTGGGTCTATTTTGAGGCTCTCTATTCTGTTCTATTGATCTATTTGTTTATTCTCTTGCTAATGCCAAACTTGATTACTGTAGCTATATAGTGAATATTGAAATCAGATAGTGAAGTCCTCCAAATTTGTTCTTCTTTGATATTGAGTTGATTATTACACCTATTTTTGAAGAGGTACAAAAGCAATTCAATATAGAAAGGATAACTTTCCAACAAAAAGTGCTGGAACCATTGGACATTCTTTGTTTTGTTTTAATTTTACTTTAGGTTCTGGGGTACATGTGCAGATCATGCAGGATTGTTGAGTAGGTACATACATGGCAATGTGGTTTGCTGCCTCCATCCCCCTATCACCTATATCTGGCATTTCTCCCCATGTTATCCCTCCCCAGCCTGCCCACCCCCTGCTGTCCCTCCCCTAGCCCCCCTAAAAGACCCCACAATGTGAAGAGGGTTAAAAGACAAACTGCAGGCTGATCAAAAACACTTGCAAACCACATATTCAGTAAAGGACTAGTATCTATAATAAGAACTTTAAAAACTCAACACAAATAAATAATTCATTTAGAAACAGGCAAAAGACATGCACAGACATCTCAACTAGGACATACAGATAATAGGTAAGCACATGAAAAGATATTTGACTCCATTAGCCACTAGGGAAATAAAAATTAAAACTGATATAGGAGTTAAAAAGAAATTATTTAGGCAGTTAGTGAGATTAAGGGAGCCCTCAGTAAGGTTTTTTTTTTTTTAAATGAAAAGCAACCCCCAAATAATTTATTGTCTAATGAATAGCAGCCTGTAAAACTGAGCTGCTGACATAGATAAGCAAGCTGGAAACTTACACAGGTAAATGCAAGCAGCTATGCCAATAGGAAAAGGCTATCTGTGGGCTGGACATGTTCGACATGGCACCTCCATCTCCCCTTTTCTTTCCCAACCATGTGTACAGTAAGGAGCAGACAACATGGTGCCAGCCAGGAAGAGACCCTATTTGCATAATAAAACATTAGGGTGGGGTGTCCACCTTCCTCGCATGCTATGTAAATGACACACCTGGTCCAACCAATCTTTGGGCCCTATGTGAAACAGACACTGCCTCCTCAGGTGAGTCTATAAAACCTCATGCACTTTACCATGGAACCAGAAGACATACCTGGGTACCCCACTCTCTCTGCAGGAATGATAACTATTTTTTTTCTCTTTCTTTCACCTATTAAACCTCCACTCTTAAATTCACTACCTGTGTGGCCACATCCTTGATTCCCTTGGTATGAGACAACAAACCTCAGATATTTACCCCAGACAATGACGCTGCTTCAAACCCAGCATAAGATATCATTACACATCTATCAGAATAACTAAAAGATAGTTTCAACACTAAATTCTGAATAGGGTGCCAAGAAACTGGATCACTCATACGTCACTGCTGGAAATGTGAAAAGATACAGCCACACTATAAAACAGTTTGGCAATTCTTTACAAAACTAAAGATACAACCACATGGCCCAACGCTTGCTTTCCTCCCAGAGCCCAAGGGCCATTTACAAAGTCAAACCTGGGACAAGAGGGCCTACATAGCAAAAAGTTACAAAACAGAAGTAAGTTTTATTGGTAAAAACCTAGGGGAATATACATGAAATGGAATTATAAGGGTAAGTCACCAGGGGTAAATTTAAGTTAGTGAAAGTGTCTTTGCAAAAATTATAACACTAAGAAAATTATGACAGTGAAAGAGATCTGATCTAATCAACTTCCATATTGTCTTTCACCTCCAAACTGTCTTTAACTCTTTCCCATTTGCCCTGAGAATACTTGCTGGTAGCACTTGCAGCTGCAGTGCTTACCCCGAGATAACTTTGCCACAAAATATCTCGCTTTTATTATTATTTTTGCATCACTCTAGTGTATCAACTTTGGAAACAAAAAACATCGTTCTATTTATAGTATTCTGTTTTCAGTAGTGGTATTTCCATTTACAAAATATAGTACTTCTCGATTGCTGAAAATGTCAAATTCTAGAAAATGTAGCATTTCTATGCATGATGTTAACATCGTTCTCAAACAGTTTTCGGCTGAAGATTCATTTGATGAATCTGATTTTTTTGAAATAGATTATACTGTTCTGTTTAGAAATAACTCCAAAAATGGTTTTTATATTTCATTTTCACATTGAAAATCAATCAAATTTGCCTCAGCCTCAAAGAGCGAGCATGTTTATGTAAAATTAAATGAGTGCTGGCAGTGAGCTGCACTTTTTTTTCTCTAAAGGCAAAAAGTGTTAATCATTCTTCAGCTTGGACCAAGCTAATTTTGGGAGCTATTTAATTTATAGTTTAAATGATAATAGCCCTTCTCCAAACTATATTACCTTTCTAAAGCTAGTGAAAGACCATCAGGTTAGAAAGATGAGAGAAGCCTGAATTCTGCTAAGGTGTGGATTACCAGCCATTATTCTGGAAGTCACAAGATTTGCAACTTCCCCAATTATTCCTGTAGACAACATCACTATTATAGAATCTATGATTGGCTTTTTGAGATGTCTTTTCAGGTTTTTGCATTTATGATGACCAGTGGTTCCACTGGCACCTGCCAACCAGTCCTCTGGCCCCACTCAGACTCTTGGGCCCACAGAAATATTCTTGGAAAGACTCTTGAGAAGAAATGGGAAGAAGTCTCTCTCTCTCTCTCTCTCTCTCTCTCAGTGGTAGACTGAAAATTATATTCACTAGCTTATGCTGAGTTGAGACTTCAGAAATCCCTTGAAAAGAAAGAAGAAAGGAAGATTTAGGGAGATAAAAACTGTCAACCTTAAATCACTAGATTCAGAAAACATGATTAAGTAGAGAGTTTATTTGGGCCTAATATGACATGGTAAAAGCCCCATAAAACTGCATACCTCAACCATACCTCGGCTTTCTATTGAAACTGCTCTCTGTAACCCAAATGTGACAGGCAAGCAGTCCAAACCCATGCCATCTTGGTCCCTGCGACTTGTAATAAGTAATTAAGAACTATAATTTCCACCCTACCCAGACAATGTATAAACAAATGCTAATCTTGACTTTTGTGAACCACTTAAGTAACAATCAGAATGTCAAAAGTCCCCTGGCCCTCGGAGTGTCCAGAGCCCCTCACCCTCATCTTCGCCCAGGAATCCACTGGAATGTCCAGAGCCCACACCCTCATCTCCACCCAGGAGGTGATTTACAGAATCCACTAGCCCTCAGAATGTCTGAAGCCCCTCACCCCCTCCCCTGCCCCTCACCCTCACACCTGTCCCTCACCCTCACTCCCAAGGTGGTTTTATGGGTATAAAAGGTCTTGACACCCTCCTTTTGGGGCCACAGGTTGGAGAGACACAAGTCCTCTGTGGCCGCCAGCAATAAAGACCCTGCAATTTGGCATACTTTTGTCTTGGTGTTTACTTTCTATGCTCGGGCCAGTACAACACTAAAGCTTGAAAATGGTCACCAGGGAGCATAGATTCAAGTTACCCTGAATATACAAGTATGTTTTAAGGAAAAAAGAACAGAAGTTCCTGAGTTGTTTACAAAGAATTTACCTTAACACAAGCTATTAATTGACTATACACTGTTCTTTGTATCACGAATTCCAGGAACCTGAAGATAATGGGAGAGGCAGCTATGAGGAACAAAACGTCTTTAAGTAATTGCCTTTGGACATGAGTAAAGGGTATGACTAAAGGGTCTCATACCAGTGTTTCTCTGGGCCTGCTCAATTTTGCAAATTGTCCTGAGCTATTTTTTCTTTCTCAGAATGCTAAAGTGGATTTGTTTTGTGTTATTCACTTAGCCATTCCAGCCCTGAAGACGTACCCATCTTAATTTAATCACCCAGGTGGTTCTTCTTGCCTGCTGAACAGACAAAAATCGATCCACTGAGACCACAGCATTGCAGGACAGAAAGAGTTAAATTGATGTGAGGGTGGCTCACTCAGGAGAACTGAATTTATCACTCAAATCAGTCTCCCCAAAGACTTGGAGGTTAGGGATTTTATGGACAATTTGGTGGGCAGGGGACTAAGGAATGGGTGCTGCTGATTGGTTGAGGATGACATCATGGGGGTGTATGAAACAATCTTCATGTGCTGAGTTCACCTCTGGTTGGGGCAATAGGATCCACTAAGTCATAAGTCATGAGTTCAGGTGGGATCAGTCTGAAAAACATCTTTAAAAAAAAATCTTGTGTTTTACAATAGTGATATTACTTATAGGAACGTTGGGAAAGTCACAAATCTTGTGACTTCTGGCTACATGACCCCTGAGCAGTAAGGAATTATAGAAAGTATGCCTTTATTTTCAGAATTCAGGCCCCTCTCACAATCCTAACCTTGTGGTCTTTCATTACTTTTTATAAAGGCAGTTTAGTTTTAGAAAGGACTATTATCATCTTTGCTTTAGGGTAATACTATAAATTATTTCCAAAGTTATTTTGACCTATGCCCAGCAATGACCAAGGACAGCTTAGAGATCAGAAGGAAAATGGAGTCAACTATGTCAAATTTCTCTTACTGTCATAATTTTACAAAGGTGGTTTCAATAAGAGCATAGAGAAAAGCATTTAGGTCTATTGTCCATTTGGAGTTAATTTTTGTGTAAGGCATAAGAGTCTAAATCCATATTTTTGTATATGACTAAACAAATGGTCCATCACCATTTATAGAAAATACTGTCTTTCCCTCATTGAATTGCCTTAGCAGCTTTGTCAAAAATCAATTTATCCACAAGTATAGGACTTTATTTCTGGACTCTCAATTATGTCACATTGGATCAATACATTAATACTGCACTATATTGATTATTAATGATTTATAGTACATTTTAAAGTTGAGAAGTATCTAAGTCATCCAAATTCAAGATTTTTCAAGATTTTTTGGTCTATTCTGGGAACTAAGCTTGCTTATCTAGAATAAATCCCACTTGTTCATGGTGTATTAAAAGATTTGCTAATGCTCTAGAAAGGATTTTTGCTTCTAATTTTAGGAGAGATGTTTGTTTGTTTTTTTGTTTTCTTTTTTTGGTTTTGTTTTTGTAATGTCTTTGTCTAGCTTTGTACTAGCCTTCTAAATAAATTGGAAATATTTCCTCTTCTATTTTCTGGAAGAAATTATGTAAAGTTGGTGTTAATTCCCCTTTAGAGGTTTAGTAGATTTAGTCAGTGAGGCATTTGGACCTGGAGATTTTATTTTGGAGAAATTTTTAATTAAAAATCTCTGTAATAATAATAGGGCTACTTAGATTGTCTATTTCATCTTAGTTGAGTTTTTGTAGTTTGTGATTCTCATGGAATTGGTCCACTTATTCTAAATTGTCAAATTTATGAGCATAAAGCCATATGTAATATTTTCTATTATCTTTTTTAATAGTTGCAGTATGTGAAATGAGAGTTCCTATTTAAGTCCTCATATTGGTGACTCATTTTCCATTGTTGTCAATCTTGCTAGAGGTTTATTGATTTTATTATTATTTTTTTTTGTTTTGAAAAACCACCTTTTCCTTTTACTGTATTTTTCAGTTAGATTTTCCTACTTTCATTATTATTGGCTTCTGCACTTTACTACTCTATTCCTTCTGCTTGCTTTGGATTTATTTTGCTCCTCTTTTTCAGCAAAAGTAGGAACTTAAATTAGCAATATGACACCTTTCTTAATTATTATGGGAGAGTGAAAGTTTATTAAAATCCTTTAGAGAAGAAATGAAAGGAAGTGTACTTGGAAGAAGGTCAAGTGGGCAACATGAGATGATCAAGTGCTCCTTTCTTAATTTTTAATGTAAGTATATAGTGTTATGAATTTTCTTCTTAGTACTGCTTTAGCTGCATCCCACATACTTTGATATGTTTTCATTTATATTTAATTCCATGTATCCTTTTAATTTCCTTTGAGATGCCCTGTTTGACACATAGATTATTTAGAAGTGTGTTGTTTAGTTTTCGAGTGTTTTAAGGGTTTCCTGTTGTCTTTGTTAGAGATTTTCAGTTTAATTCCGTTATGTCCAGAGCACATGATGCTGATTATTTTACATTTGTCAGGTTTGTTTTACTATACATTTTATGTCTTTTTCTATTTGGTGAATGTTGCATGGGCAATTGAAAAAAATGTATTGCTAGGTGGTATGTCTTATAAATGTTAATTAGACCTTGTTGATTAATTGTGTTGCTCAGATTTTCCATATACTTGTGATTTTTCTTCTTCATAGTTCTAGTAGTTACTGGGGAAAGGAGAGAATGATGTTGAAGTTCCCAACTATAATTATAGATTCTTCTATTTCTCATTTCAGCTTTATCAATTTTTGCTTCAGCTATTTAAGGCTCTGTGGTTTCATTTATACATATTTAGTATATAGTGTCTTATGATTGATCCTTTTATCATTAAATAATATTCCTTTTTGTCTCGGTAATTTTCTTTGCTTTGCAGTCTACTTTATCAGACACTACTATTGCTACTTCTGCTCTTTTTTAAAAAAGTGTTCATGTATATGTGATATATCTTTTTCCACCCTTTTTATTTTCAACTCACCTGTGTTTGAACTTAAAATGAGTGTCTTATATGTAGCATATAGTTGGATTATGGGTGGTTTTTAGTTTGTTCTACCAATCTCTTTTAATTGGTGTATTTAGACCATTTACATTTAAGGTATTTACTGATCTGATAGCACTTTAGTCTGTTATTTTGTTATTTATTTTCTATTTGTCTCTTCTGTTTCTCATCACTTTTTTTTTCTTGCCTTTCTGCAGTTTATTTAAACATGTTTTAGATTCTATCTTGATTTATTTGTAATACTTCTGAGTTTGTTACTTTGTATAGTTTTCATATTGGTTGCTCTGGGTGTTACACATGCTACGTATAACAATGTACTGGTGTCAATATTTACCACTTCAAATGAAGTGTGGAAACCTCACTTCCATTTAGGTCCCTTTGGCTTCCCCACCTTTAAATATCATTGTTTAGAGTTTCAGATGTTGTTACAATTTTTGTTTCAATCATAAAATATGATTTCTAAAACCCATAAGGAAAAAATTGTCTATTGTATGAACCCATATTTCTGCTCTATTGTTTCTTCTTTTTTCCTGATGTTCTAAGTTTCCTTCTTTTATCATTTCTTTGCTGTTTGAAGAACTCCCTTCAGCTAGTCTTTTAAGGGTAGATCTCCTAGTCACAAAATCTTTTAGTTTTCATTCATCTGTGAATGTTTTATAACCCTTCATTCCTAAAAGATAGCTTTGCCAAATCTAGAATTATAGGTGACAGTTTCTTTCTTTCATCACTTAAAAAAATATATGGCCACTTCCTTATTCATGGTTTCAGATAAGAAATCCATTCAAATTGGTGTTCTCCTACAAGTAATGCACTATTTCTCACTTGCTGCTTTCAGGACTTTGTCTTTAGTTTTCAAAAAATTATAATGTACCTGGGCATGGATTTTTTTTTTCCCCTGTGGGATTCATCCGCTTCTTGAATCTCTAAGTTGGTGTCTTTCATCTAATTTGGAATGTTTTCAGTCTTATTTCTTCAAATACTCATTCATCCCTACTCTTTTTCTCCTTTACTTTCTGTTACTCCAATAATATGAATGCTGGATATTTTGTTATTGTTCCATAGGCCCTTGAGGTCTGTTTATTTTTTCTGGTATATTTTCTATTGTTCAGATTGGGTAAATTCTATTGTTCTATCCCAAATTCACAGATTTTATCTCCCATCATCTCTATTATACTATTAAGCCTATCCAATGAGTTTTCAGTTTGTTATTGTATTTTTCAGTTCTACAATTTTCATTTGTTTCCTTTTGATAAAACTATTTTTCTGAGGTTTTTGATTTTTTTCATTTGTTTCAAGAGAATTTATAATTGATTGTTGTAGCATTTTTATGATGTCTGCTTTAAAAATCTTAACAGATAATTCCAATATCTGATTTATCTCAGTGCTAGAATCCACTGATTTCCTTTTTCATTCAAGTTGTGATTTTACTGGTTCTTGATTTGTACTCTGAACATTTTACCTATTATGTAAGGAGACTTATTTCTATTGAAATATTTTGATTTACAAGGAGTCAATCTGTTAGGTTTAGCATACAGTTTTAGCCTATTTTTGTGGGCTGTAATTCTAACTGTAGCTTAATTTTCAGAGCCCTTGTAGTGTTATTTTGGTTGCTTGGTTTATCTAAGGCTCCCACTGCTCTCTGATAGTGCTGCCTGAAAGGGCAGGAGGAATTTTCTGGCTGGGTTGCCAGATATCTCTTGGTGAGGGCAGGCTATGATGAATCCTGCTGGTGCCTCTAGCTGCCCAGATTTCTCTGGGCCTGGGAGGAGAGCCTTGCTTCCACAAAGAGGCTTCTGTGATCAGGTGGCTGGCTTCAGGAATGTTGGCTGTAACAGGTCCCTTTTCCTGGTTCTACCAGCCAATCCTATTATCTCTGGGCAGGAAAGGAGAGTCTCAGGCCTGTGCAAAAAGGATTCCCCACCTGGACCACCTATTTTTCCTGGGTTTCTCTTACTGGCTCCTCCTGTCCACCTCAGTATCTCTCCTTGGAAGGAGGAGTTTCTGAGCCAGCAGGGAAGAAGGGTGCTTCCCCTGGTTACTTATTTTTTGTAGGACTCCCAATCAGTCCCCTTGCCTGAGGTTGCCAGAGGGACTCCAATAGGTTCAGGGGGAAGAATGAGCTTCTGGGCTACCTTCTGTTTCTAGATGGAAAGTCAGGAAACACCTGATAGTTAGGGGGATATAAGGTGCCCTGCCTCTGTGCTGCTCTTCTGGTCCTGGATTTTCAAACCAGCTCAACTTCTTCATAACCTTCAGAACTCTCCTTTTGTTTTTTCTTGTACCATTTCTAAGATTTATTAAGTTGTGCTTAGCAGGGCATAGCAGGGGAAACGGGGTAATGCCATCTTGTCCAGGCCAGAAGTCTCTCACCTACTGAATGTTGTGTTTACATTATCTATTTAAATACAGGTATGTTTTTGCTAATTTAGATCCAATTACATATGAATAATCGAAAATCCCAGAGAAGACTACCTAATGCAGAAATGTAACCTATTTTTTCCATGTAATTAATGAGATTGGGGGAAAATTGATGTGTCAATAAATAGGATCTAAAGTGAGCACATAAGGATACTGCTGAGGATCATACACACACACTCTTCTCCACTCAGGACATCTCCTTCCAATATGCTCAGGGTGGATCTCTATATGAAGCACAGACGGATTCACGGAAGCCTCCAAAGGGGCTGAGAAAAATGGGAGGAGGTGGTAGAGCCTATTAAAGGGACAATACAGTTTTTTCTTCCTGGAGCTGACTGGCAAGACCTGCCTGGATGCTTCTGCTTGGGAAACCTAAACTCGGAAAAGCTGAGTAGTGTCAGGAGAATGGTAACTCCAGAACTCCCTAGGTTGATTGGGCTCTTCTCTGAGCTATAGTGGTGAATGCGGCTTAATCCAATCAAATGCACCAAAGTAGAAAAGCAGATATTTATTTGGAGCAGCATCCTCAGCTTGGTATGTTTTCTTTCTTTCTTATTTATATACTATGTTGTTCCCAAGAAGGATTTAAAGTGACTTCAATGATTATACAATATATATGAAAATATAAATTAGATACATGGGTAAAAAAGAACAAGAGGAAAATAAGGCACAGGAATAAGGCTGGTGCAAAACTGCTTCTCTGTGATTTTTCTACAGTTATAATAAAGAGTCCATGAGTGGCACATGGCTGGGGTATTTCCTGTGTCATCTCTGACTAGAACCTCAGGACGGGGCATGGAGATGGCAGGATAAACTCCTAACAAGAAAGGACCCTCAAGACATGCCATAGAGGAAGACACATTCTGATGGGAATTTCTCTGTAATACTCCATAGATTTCCTCTTCCTGAAACATGTTTGTTTTCTTCTCAAAGATTTCCAGGTTCTCACTTTGAGAATGTCCTTTGTTTTGGGCAGTGTAATCTACTGAAAGACTCAGGCTACTGAGTTCCTGAGAGATCACATTCCAGTTAGGGTCCGTTATAAGTCAGAGACTACATAAATACACAAGAGAGCAAGAACCAAGGCTAAAACTACAGTTGGTAATTCCTCAAACTCTTACTTTTTTGTTTTTTGGCTTTGGGTTTTTTTTTTTTTTTTTTTTTAGAGATGAGGACTTGCTCTATGGCCCAGCTTGGAGTACATAGATGTGATCATGGGATCCTGGCTCATGGCAGCCTTGAACTCCTGGGCTCAAGGGATCCTCCTGCCTCAGCCTCTCAAGTAGCTGGGACTACAAGTGCATGCCACTGCACCCAACTAATTTTTTTTTTTTAATTTTTTGCAGAGATGGGGTCTCACTATGTTGTCCAGGTTGGTCTTGAACTCCTAGCCTCAAGCAATCCTCTCACCTTAGCCTCTCAAAGTACTGGGATTACAGGTATGAGCCACTACACCCAAGTTCAAACTCTTGTATTTAAAATTCTTCTTTTTGATTCTCAGAATCTAAGCCAAAATTGTTAGATTCAGACTTGCAGGTCCCAAGTCAGCTGGAAATCTAGGTGATGATGATGACACATAGGAGCCAAGAAGTAGCCACAGAAGTTATACTGTGCTTGGTGACTAAATGACCACACTCCTTCCACTATGAGAGCTGTCTTTCTCCTGGGGAATAGAAGAACACACACAAAAAAACACCCAGTCAGTGTAATCTGTCTTTGCATTTAACACATAAGTTACGCTTGATTCACAAATGCTAAGTGAGTAGTGGCTGTCAGGACAGCAGATCCGAACCTAAAAAATATTTCTTGACTCTTCATGAAACCAATCTCTCTCTCCAGGCTTAGGTTTTTCTTGCTTTCCTCTCTAGAGACTCCCTCAAATACTTGTAATTTCTGAAAATTTCTTCCAGTCTAATTCACTCTGCCTCTGGCTCTGTTTTCTGATATCTTCAAGTCTCCCTTAGACTGAAAAAGGGATACTTTGTTTCATTCCTCAGTCTGTCTCTCTCCCATTCATCCATAAAGACATTGCTCAATTCTCTTTTTCCTTTTTATAATCTCCTGAATCATTCCTTCCCAGCCCTTTTCTAAAAAGTTTGGCTTTAAGCCTCAGTATTTCTCTGAAGTAATTTTCTAAAGATCACTAATTACTTCTTCCTAACCAAACTCAGTGGCTTTTTTTCAGAAGTTATTCCACTCCACTTGGTCTTTGGGCTTTTTCCACTTCCTCGATGAGGGTTAGAAACTGTGGTTTACATTTCTCATGTTTCTGTAACTACGGTAGGGGATCATTTTATTTAGGTCTTGAATATTTACAGTTGTGGTCCATGAATATAACCATCCTCATCTTATTTGAAACAGGAAGACAAGGTATCTGTCCTAAAATATACTGCCCAAAAGGGATCACATATATATACTTTCATGTTGCTATAAAAAAAAGTTTTCGATTTATGAGGAAAGTGAGTTTTAGGGGTCATGATTTCTAATCAAAACACTGCATGACAAATGTTCTCTGACATAAACGAAAACAATGAAATACGGTAAAAAGAACTTGTCCAGGGTTTGCTAAAAGAAAACATAGACGTGATCAAGGAGTAGAGATTTTGTTGAAAGTAGAAGACTAAGAATGCCGGCATAAAACTTTAAAAAATTAAACCAAAAAGTCAAGAAAAAAGCTGGGATTCTCTATAGAAAGTTTGAATTCAGCTTGGAGAAGAAGGAATGCCGTGCTTTTCTCTTACATTAGAACAGGTGTATACAGGCCAAGTTTGGAACAAGCAAGACATGCCTTGAGATACCTTAGGGCAAGTTTAGAAACAAAGATAATTGACTGGAAGGAGTCCAGGAGCAGGGACCACTCAGTCTGTAATCACTGAAGGTAAAAGCTTGAAGTTTTTGCTCCTTATATTTCTGAGGTTATAGCTTCAGTGGAGTGAATTGAGAAGATCTTGGCTGGAATCTTGGTTCTGAAGTTGGGTGGAAGATCCTCAATATAACTTAATTTTCTAATGGGTACTGTGTAACATATAGTTCTTACCTATTTCAGGTTCCCATGAAATCATCTGCATGGAAGCCCTTGTTTGTCAGGATCTATTTGTTAAACATTACTTTTGAGAGAGAAGGTTCCACGTGAACAACGAAAAAATTGTTCCATTTATGTTTGTCTAAATACCAAATAAAAGATTTTAAATAAGCATTTTATAAAAAGTTATGGTAAAGCTGTAACTTCTGAAAGCCTGCTTTAGGAAAATAGTGAGATATCTTATCCACTCAAGCAGTAAACAGGAACTTCCAGTGCTGCATGATGGAAGGTCACCATCTAGAGGCCCAATTGTATTACGATGTTTCACTACAAGCTCCAGTGACTCCAGAGGCTAGGAAGGCAGTCTGTGTAAGAAGCAGCAGGCAGCCCCAAGGAGAGGAGGGAAGAGCAAGACTTTGGCCCTGGAGACTTTGCCTCAGTAAAGGCATTCAAAATTCAAGTTACAAACAAAACAAACTAAACACCGTGCCCTTCAAACTGAGAAACGTGCCAAGTCAAGCTTTGGTCCTGGGCCTCTGCTCACTGTCAGAATATGAATGGAAAGTTGAATGTGATAAGTAAAGTGATAATTCCTTGGGGGATAAGCTCAAAGAGACTCCAAACAATGGAGGCTTTTACAATTTCTTGTGCAAAATCTTTGTTTCTTGGGAGTAACTTTACAATTGAAAATTTGGTGTGGTTGAGGTGGGTGTTAAAGGAAGCTGTGATATTTTCAGAAAATGAGGAAGAAATAAAGTCACCAGAAGATATCATTGACTCTGAATGATAATCTCTCTTTTTCTCCTTTTTTTTCATTTTCTGAGTCAGGGTCACATTCTGTTGCTCAGGCAGGAGTGCAGTGTTGCAATCATGGCTCACTGAGCCCAGAACCTGGACTCAAGTGATCCTCCTATCCTCCTGAGTAGCTGAGACTATAGGTACATGCCAGTGCACTTGACTATACTTCTCTCTAAGGAGGCAGCATGAGTTATTGAAAGGGCACAAGCTTCAGAATCAAAGCATGATTCAAACTTGAGCTTTGGGCTGTGTGGCTTTTGGCATGCTACTCAACCTCTCTGAGCCTCCCATAGTTGTGAGGATTATGTGAAATAAAGCTTGGAAAGGCCTTATCCAGTGTCTGGAATGCAACTGGAGTTCCTCACCCTTCTCTTACTTACAAGAAGCCACATAATTTAGCTTAAAGAAAATAATTTAACTTAGAAGAAAATAGCATGTAGATTTGGGGCCCAAACCTGGACCTTAATTTTAGTTGTTATTATAATGAAGAGACCTGGTTTAGTCACTATATGAGTAAAGGAACTGTGATTTTCCCAGCTTTGACTGTGTTTTCTTTCAGGATGTAATTTTCTTACTGGTAACATGGAAGAAACAGTTGTATCATCTAGGATAATAGTTCAAAACACACAGGGTTGCTGTGAGGATTAAGTAAGATGCTGTATAAGATGTCTATAACTCAGTACCACTTAGTAAGGGGTAGCTATTTTCACTATTGTTGATCCTCGTTACTCAAGGGACATCTGTGAGAAGATGGCATAATTGCCATTGATTATTACAGAAATGCCTGCTGGTCTTTGCTACCTTCCTCACAAATCACTCTCTCACCAAGGTTCTGCTCTAGAAAGAGCAGCCCTGTGGCTCTCCTAAGAGGCCTGCTCTTTTGCACATACCATGTATGTGATTGATTTTTTTAAAAAACTCACAGCAGAACATGTACTTCCAAGTGAGGGCTGTAACCTTCACAGCCTGTGAGAGACTACAGTTCTTCTTTGATAATATCTCTGTGCTTCGGGAACTTCTTTCAGAGCTACTGCATATACCTTTGACTATCTCAACAGAGGCAAAAGAGAAAAGGATTTTGGTGAAACAGAGAAAAGATCTTCATGGGTAGCCTGTAAGTTGCTCTGAGGTAGTTTATTGACGTTTTTGAGCAATGGCAGCAAATCTTTGCAAAGTGGTAACATTAAGGAATGCTGCCATTTGGATATATTAATTATAAAATAATTTTTAAACTCACTTCTTTAAAAAAATACAAAAGATCTGCATTCAGAGGCCCCAAAGGCCTACATCCTTCTGTGTTCCCCTTTTAACTATGTCTGGCACCCTTTGGCATCTTGCCTATTCACAGAATCCTAATGTTTTGGCCCATATAAGGAATATCAGGTTTTAAAAATCAGTTTAATGGTCCTTTCCAGGGGATGTCTCAGAGGGTCCCAACCTCACATATACCAGGGCCTTGCATGCTGACTTGACAAGTGTCTTCTGTTAGGCCTAGTGTTCTAATTTGGGGTATGGAAATGGGATGCTAAGTAAAGAAAGCAAAACAGCTGTGAAAGGAGGTGAGGCTTTAGCCACAAACGCCTGCGTTCAAGTCCTAGCTCATGGCTCGCAAGGTGCTTAATCATGCTGAGCCTCATTTCCTCCTGTGACCCTGCTTGGCCTGCCCTACAGGACTGTGATGACAACCGAAGCTAAAGATGAGAAGGCCCTTCACAGGCAGCGAACTCTCCCCTGCACTCCGCACTCACTTGATTTCTTTAGCTCTAACAAGAGGTAACCCACACAGCCCACAGTGTAATTTGGGCAAAACAGGGAGGAGGCCACCTCTGAGGCAGCATGAGAGGCAGCCTGTGTTGGCTGTGGCCACGCCTGGCTGGAGGCGCCTCTCTGCCCATGCCCGACCCTCAGCAGGATGCCCCAGGCTCACCGAGCGCCTCTCCACACTCTCTTTTTTCCTGTCATTCTTGCCTGGAGTGACATCCAGTGAGCGGTAGCTAGGCGGCTTCTCCTCCTGCCAGTGCGGGGAGTGTGAGTGGCGGCGGTGGGCCCCCCAGCCCTGGGGTTGCCTCTCCTTCTCCTCTTCAGAGCTCCAGGAACTGAGGCCGGAGGGCAAGGGAGGGGAATAGCTGCGGTGCCTGTGATGTCTCCCGTGCCTCTGAGTGCTCTCCCGGGGGCTGAGCCTGCGGGGCCTCTCCTGACAGCGGCTCCTGAACGAAGGGTGGCTTGGCTGCCAGTGTGCCTCGCTGGACGAGGGGACATCACTTAGGCTGTCCCTGTCTGACCAGTGTATGGGTGACTCATTCAGCCTAGAGCTATGGCGCCTTCCACTCCATGACGGGTCCAGCTCCCTTCTTTCCAATGCCCAAGATTTTGGCCCCTGATTCCGGAGCTCCTGGTGGAAATGATGCTGCCTTCTCCCCTCCCTCAGATCCCAGGGCCTGGAGGGAATTGGGGTGAGCCACTGCTGGTGCAGGGAGTCACTGGTCCTCCTTGAAGATGACAGGTCTCTGATCAATGGGGGCAGGTGGATGATCCTGC
This sequence comes from Sapajus apella, assembly GCF_009761245.1. Lineage (NCBI taxonomy): Eukaryota > Metazoa > Chordata > Mammalia > Primates > Cebidae > Sapajus > Sapajus apella. The sequence goes on along the minus strand of NW_022437111.1, from coordinate 1,593,173 downwards.
GTTCCACGACCTCGGAGCCCAGGGAGGACAGCATGCTGCAGGGATGGCCAAATCTGGCTTTGAGCTCAGGGGGCAGAGGCTGGGCCAGGTTGAGGTTCCGCAGTTCATTCTCCAAATACTCCAGGACACCATTGGTGATGGGAGGGTGATTGGTGGTCTGGGTCATTGGCATCTGAGGGAGGCTGGACTGCACGGACAAATCTGAATGGAAACAAGGATAGGACATATAGAACAAATGGCCCAAAACATACGCCTCAGAATCAGGACATCAAAATGTGACATTGTTTAGCGTGACTCCCTCCCATCCTCCATCAAGAAGATGCCTGCCATATTGGTCACAGAGGCCTTGATGTAGCCCATGCTTCTGCCCTTGCCCTCTGCCCTCCCCTACCCCAAATCTCTGGAGAAGTTTACCTCGCTGCAGCAGCGGGTGCATTGGATAAGATGAAACCTGGGAGCTCCTGTCCGCCCCCCAGTACAGGGGTTTTTCCATCATCTGAGGACCTAGGGCCTGGGCCTGCTTCATGTAGCGGTGGCGGGCCAGGACTGCAGGGGAAGAAGGAGAAATGCAGACCCTCAGCCAGGGCAAGCTCCACATCTCCTACTTCACTTCTCTCCTCCTAGGGGCCTTGCAAGAAGCCAGCTTCTCTCCTCACCTATCTTGTCCATTTTCACCTATCTTGCATGGGAGTAAGGCAAAGGAGGTAGTAAATTAAATGCCCCCCTCCCCGACCCCGGCGAAGACCTGGAGTTAAATTCTCTTCAAGACTGCAACTTCTGTACCCGAGGAGAGCATATTCTTAAAACTTGACTTCCTAGCCTCAAAATCATTTCATCACCCTGCCCACTCCTAAGGTCACGCAAAATGCATAGGTAGATGCATGGATACTAGCATACAATGAATTATTGGGCCATAGGCCAACAAAACTAAAAGTCAAAGGTCAGAAACAGAAGATGTAGATGCAAAGGGCTTAGAGGAGGCTGTGAGTCAGGGGCTGGTGGTGTCTGATCAGAATGAAAGAAAAAGGGTAAGACATGATGCCGAAGATAATGGGCAGAATTACTTGGCAATTGCATGGAAGAGTGTTTCTTGCTGGCATGCCAACCCTGGTGGGATAGAATCTGTGGGAAGAAGGCAAGGGCATACAAAAAGCTCAAGTAAATTCCAGTGGGTCCTTTCTACTCTTCTCCCCGCCTTATTAAGTATTGAGATTGTCCCTAAGCAGGGGGAATTTCTAAGGGGTGGGGTAGAGGCAGGGAAGGGGAAAGAGAAATATCATTTCCTTTTATGGCAAAGAAAATCATGTAAAAAAGTGGTAAAAGGGATCCATAGGCACGTCCCTCCAACCCCCTAGGTGGAGCTGGTCTGAGGCATTCAATCCACAGTGAATACAAATTAAAAACAAAAGCATTTTGTTGTTTTTGTTCATGCTTTTCTGTTTTGGGGTAGTTGTGGCTGAGTGCCTCATGTTTCCTAAGGGCTCTGCCTATCCATGCATGTTGGACACGTAACTGTACGTTAAGTGCAGGAAGTGCCAGCCTCAGGCTATGAATGAGGATAGGCCCCAGCTGGGCATTCTCAGTTCCTCCTTGCTTCCCTGGGCCCTGTGGCTACCCCTAAAACAGCAGGGCCCAGGCCCAGTAGAAGGGGCAGAAAGCTGGCATCCTGAATGCAGCCACATAGTGCGTAGGATTTGCCAAGGCCAGCAGCAAAGCGGCCATCCAGTGGGTTGCCCAGTGATTCCAGTATAAAACTTCCAGCACAACAGGAAGTGGTTGTAACAGAGTCCTCAGAAGTGTTGGGAGCTCCAGCCCTCAGGGTTAGTCACAGCCTTGCCTGGAGGAAATCCGATACAAACTTGCAGCAACTTCCCTAGCAGCCACGCCTTCATGCCAACTGATAGCCTCCAGCCTCCTTGAAGACAGGTCCCACAGGCTCAGAGCAGCCCTCTCCCTCTGCAGAGATGCCTCTCCCTAGCTCCCTCTACTGGCCACCACCAACACACACACTGGAATGCCCAGCCTTATACATATAATTTACTTCGCATAAGCTAATTAGTTCTCTGAAAAATCTCTTCATGTGGGAATCCGATGAGGAAGTTGGGCTCAGAGAGATTACCTTCCCAGCATAAAGTTCCACAGCTAGCGACTGACAGAGCCAGAGTGTGAACCTGTAAGACACTCAAACCCTCTGCTCTTTAAGGGTGTGCCACACAACCAAGTCCTCAGACTCCTTTATTTGCTGTGATGAAGCAAAAAACCTTCCTTGCAAGCACCTCTTTAATTTATCTCTCTCTAACTCAGCTCCAGACCTTTCAAAGTCCTCTCCAGACTAGTCTCTCCTTCCATGACCTGGGGACATCTGATTCCAAGGAGAAAAACCCTACCCACTGTTCCCCTTTAATGTAATTCTCGCTTCTTCCAGATGGTTCTGTTCCCATTTAGCCACTCCTGCTTCCTTCAATCAAGGAGAAAGGCAGAGTTGTGCTTCCTCTTTGCTTCTCAAATGATTTTTTTCATTAATGGGACTCTCTCCACAATTAACTCCCTAACAACCCTTCCAGATCCTCCATGAGTGTTTCTGACATTTCCCTGAGTTGTTTTCACCCAGTCCAGAGATTAACTCACCTGCTCCCTTAGCTGCCACAATCTTTTTTCCAGGGTCTCACCGTTCATTGTTGCATAACACTAATGAAACAGGGATGGAAGACACAGCCTTTGAGCTCTTCTCTTGCCTGCCTTCACCCACATCCCTGAAAACAGTCCCATGGAATGTCTAGACTATCGGGGATATCTGTTGCTCACCTAACAGGGAATCAGATAGGCAGTAAAAGAAACCTGGACAAGGCAACAAAGCTGCAAAAGACTTCCAATAAGTTATCTCTCAGCCTCCGTGGAGTAAAATCTGCCTTAGTCACTCTAAATGAGCTTGTTAAAATACAGCTTTCTGAGTCTCACTCCCAGGGACTCTCCTTCCGTTGGTCTAATGCAAGGCATGAAAATTTGTATTTTCAACAAGCTCCCTATTTTAATAATGTAGCAGTCAACTTGGAATTGACTGCTGAGGATTCTCAATAACACTTTGGTCACCATTCCTTACGGTCCCCTCTCTACTCTTACAGAGCCCATTCTTGCCCTTCTTTTAACCTATGGTCACTCAGTATATTTGCTTTCTCCAAAACTACCAGTCCTTCCTGACTTGACTGACAAGTCATTTCTGGGACATCCTCAGCTGCTTCCTAGAATGCCATGCCCCTTTGAACTCTTGTCATTTTAGCTTTAGGAAACTACCAGCAGATGCTTCTTGGTCCCAATTAGGCGACTGACCTCAAATAGCCCTCCTCCCAATAGGGCTTTCCTTGTTGATCTCTCAAACATGCATTGCCTCCTCTACAGCAGCAGGTTAAACATTCCCCACCTCTTAGGTCTTCCCCTGGCTGTGAACTTTCTGCTGATAACTTCATCTCTGTTGACGAAGAGGAACCAGCCCTGAACATGGAGCCAAGAAACCTAGGTTTAGTCCAGGGCCCACTGCTAATATGCCATAACAAAGCAATTGTGGAAAAATCTCTCTCAACCTCGCTCCCTCAGCTGTGAGGGGGAAGGGAATGGGGAAGAAGAGATCAGAGATTCTCAGTGTGGCTTGTGGCCTACTGCAGGGCATTCCTGGAGGTTTTCCAGTAAGGAGGGCCAGTAACTGCTCTAGGGATGAAAGCTGTTTCTCCAGTTCTCATGGAAAAAATTTAAAAAGCTGTTTACCACTATTAGGTGAACTATCTAAAATTTGGTCTTATTTTTCTTTTTCTCCTCTCTAATCCTTTTTAAACTCTCACTAGAAAGGGGAGCAGGTTGGGGAGGTGAGATGTGATCAAAGAAATTCAAGAATCACTGGCATGCTTCTTGAAGCTTCCTTCTGCATCTAAAATTTTGATTTGCTGAAATCAAGTCAGGAAGATGTGAGCTCCCTCAGCTTCCTCCTTTAGGTCTTAATCATCTTCCACATTGTAATGACTTCCTTTCTGCCTTCAGAGGCCAGGCTGCTTCCCTTTCCTTTCTGCTCCCTTTCAAAGGCCAGTTCTTTCCCTGTAGGCCTGAGGCCACTCCTACCAGCTTCATCACTCATCAGTGACCACCTCCCTTCTTTTTGTTTTTTTGAGACAGAGTCTTGCTCCATTGCCCAGGCTGGAGTGCAGTGGCATGATCTTGGCTCACTGCAACCTCTTCCTCCAGGGTTCAAGCAATTCTCATGTCTCAGCCTCCCAAGTGGCTGGGACTACAGGCGCCTGCCACCATGCCTGGCTAATTTTTGTATTTTTAGTAGAGATGGGGGTTTCACCTCATTGGTCAGGCTGGTCTTGAACTCCTCCACATGCCTTAATGTCCCAAAGTGCTGGGATTACAGGTGTAAGTCACCGCACCTGGCCCACCTCACTTCTTAATGCTTCGCTTTACTCACTTGCTATTAACCTTGGTTCTTTGCTTATAAATGTGCTTAGGATTACCTTATTCTACAGGCACCAACAATAACCCCTTACTCCCTCAACCAAAGAGCTTTATTTAATAACTCATGCCTTTCCATGTAATTCTTCTTGTCAACAGACTTCTCAGGACAGTCTGACCTAGTGACTCACTTTGAAAGTGACCTCATCGGCTTAAGTTCAGGGATCTTTGTGGTCTACGTTTCTTGATTTTACTATTTTTAAAAAAATGAACATAATTACTCAGGAGAAACAACCCTCCCCCAGAACCTCCATTTATTATCTTACTAATAAGGGATGCACTTGACATTTGTGTTAGTTCTGTCCCCAGTCTTGCCTGCTTTTAGTGCCCCATGGACCTAGGGAGTCTAAGCAAGCATCTTGGGTGGGTTTTTCTTATCTCATCCTGCATATTATGACTCCAGTGACAGTGACTTCTCCATGGCCTCCCTCCCTAAGATCCCTGAAAGGTAGGGGGCCCCACAGTTCAATGTTGCATCCTCCGCTACTTTTACCCTCCTGTGGTGTCTTAGCCAGTCCCATAGTGATCCACCTACAGAGGCTATGACAGTCTCTGTTGTAGGAATGTAGACTCTCACAAGACAGATGAACATGGATTCATCACCGCACAGCCACTGCTGCTTCCTAATTGTGGGGCTTTTCTGACCTTCGGTCCCCTGTCGTTAAACAGGGATGACATCTGCCCTCCAGGGTGGTTGTGAGGATTCAGTGAGGAAATGTATGCAAGGGGCCTACACATCAGACATCCAATAAAAGTTAGTTCTCTTTTCCTGTAAGACAGCAACCTCAGAGCACAGGCCTGAAACCAGACTCAAACACACTGTAGACCAGGTTTTGTTTCTATCTTAACAGGTCATTCATTAGTTTTCCCTTAAAAAATTTCCTTTCAAATGGATCAAACTGATAAGAGTGGTTATCTCTGGGTACTCAGATGAGTCATTACAGTTTGCTGAATTTCTCAAATTTCTACGAGATAGTACTTTATTTAGATCATCAGGAAAAGGAAATGTTATTGAAAACAAAAGCCAAAAATAATTAAAAACCTTCCATTTAAAGCAGTTGGTGCTATTCCATGTATTTGACTAAAAAATATCTTTATAGAATAATTTTGTATTCTTGTGCCTTTACCATGTATTCTGTAGTCAACATTTTTTAGGACATAATTCAGTGACAGTTCTGTTTTAAAGGATAGGATGTTAGTCCAGGGGAAGATCACATTGAAAGCAAGATCATCTGCTCCCTCTTCCCTTGCCCTAATTCATGGGTTCTCAAAGTGTGGCCCCCCTACCAGCAGCATCATATCACCTGAGAACTTTTGAGATAAGAAATCAAAATAAAGTTCTAAGCTCTCAAATGACTAACAGACCCTCTCTTGGCCAAGGGGACCCCAGAGAAACCTTGCAAGCTAAGTTCATGGCCATGATGAGATGGGAGGTCAGACACGCCTTATTATACCCCTCCCCCACTGACCAGCCCTTTCAAAAGACTCCATGTGATAATATCAATTACTAGATTATATTCCCAGGTACAGAACAAGACAAGATGAGGTCTAATTCTTCTTTTCCCCTTTTCTAATGTTCACCTCATCTTTTGTAAAATATAGATTTGCTGGGTGCTGAAGTTTCACAAGTATATAACCATTTGTTTCATTGCTGCCCCTGACTTCTTAAGGAAAATGTATAAATACTGAACCTCCTGGGAACCTCTTTGAAAAAAAACAGCCACAGATGCATCTGTGACCTGTGTTTTTTCCCTGGGTATGCCCTTAAGCTAAACCTCAGTGATCTGAGTCTTATGCCTCAGTCACTCATTTTGATTGCTAGAGAAATAAAAAATCTCAGGTCCTACCCCGGACCAATTGAGTCAGAAAACCTGGAGGTGGCAGCCATAAATTAAGGAGGAAAAAAAACAAAACCAGAAATCATCCCCACCTCCTGACCTCTAGGGAGGGCAGAGTGGCTGAAGGTTGACTTGATTACCGATAGCCAATGACTCAATTAATCATGCCTATGTAATGAAGGCCTCCATAAAAACTCAAAAGAACTGGGTTCAAGGAGCTTCCTGGTTGCTGAAGACAGAGGTACTGGGAGGGTGGCACACCTGGAGAGGACATGGAAGCCACCCCCCCCGCCGCCCCGACCACATACCTCGCTCTATACAGCTCATCTGGCTGTTCACTTGTATTCCTTTAAATATCCTTTGTAATAAGTGGGTAAACATAAGAAAACTTTTTCCTTGAATTCTGTGAGCTGCTGTAGCAAATTAATTGAACTGGAGGAGACAATCGTGGTAACTTGTGATCTATAGCCAGTTGCTCAGAAGCACAGGTGACAACCTACTAGTTGCAATTGCAATTGGCATATGAAGTAGGGAGCAGTCCCGTGGGACTGAGCCTTCAACCTGTGGGATCTGGTGCTATTTCAGGTAAATAGCATCAGAATTGAGTTAAATTATAGGACATTCAGTTGGTGTCTGCTAAATAATTCTTTTTTGTGTGGGGAAAACACACATAATTGGTGTCAGAAGTATTGAGTGGCATGTAAGAATAGGAAAAAATAGTGTTGTTTTCCTTTACAAGTGGCCTTCTCTCTCTCTCTCTCTTTTTAAATTGCATTTTAGGTTTTGGGGTACATGTGAAGAACATGCAAGACTGTTGCATAGGTACACACATGGCAGTGTGATTTGCTGCCTTCCTCCCCTTTACCTATACCTGGCATTTCTCCCCATGCTATCGCTCCCCAACTTCCCACTCCCTGCTGTCCCTCCCCTATTTCCCCCCAACAGACCCCAGTGTGTAGTGCTCCCCTCCCTGTGTCCATGTGTTCTCATTGTTCAACACCTGCCTATGAGTGAGAACGTGCGGTGTTTGATTTTCTGCTCTTGTGTCAGTTTGCTGAGAATGATGGTTTCCAGGTTCACCCATGTCCCTACAAAGGACACGAACTCATCGTTTTTGATGGCTGCATAATATTCCATGGTGTATATGTGAGTGGCCTTCTCTCTTATTGCTTCCTTTAAACCACTCCCTCCAGCCCACCTTATGTCCAAATGAGGTCAGTGCTAGAAAAGAAGAGCGAAGCACAGATACATCAGGACTGCTGAAGAAATGCCTTAGTAGGCAGAGCTATTTGAGAGAGAGGCTGTAGGCAGCCTGCGAAGTGAACAGGCAAATGTTCTCCTTTCAGCCACCTTCCATGTGGCTCTTCGGCATCCCTAAGCACAACTTTCAGGGCTGAGGCTAATGTCCTCTGGCCCTGTGATGGGAGAAGGCCATGGAGGAGAACCTGGAAGCAACTTTGACCTGGGCACTTGAAGCTGATCTGCTTGGGGTCCTGGGCCCTAGTCCACTCCATGCACTGCTTGTCTGTCCCCTCTCACCTTCCTCAGGACAGCAGCAGCGGGCGGGACAGCAGGGGCAGCGGATGTAGCAGCAGCAATACTGAGGACAGCACTGGCACCAGCACACTCCGATCAGCAGCAGGAGGAGGAGGGCTCCCAGGATGATGAAGATTACTGTTAGCCAGTCTGCAGGGGAGACACCAAGCAGGGGTTGAACTAAATATTCAGGGGGAATACTTCCAGTTCTGATATTCCAGAGGTCTCATAAATATAGTTCTTGAACTACAGGTTAAAGTTGAGCAATATACTGGCAAAAAATTAAAAGTTTAGCTTTGATAAGGGAGCATCAGAGGTTGATAATCCAATGACAAGAACTTAGGCTTGCTTATTTCTGTTTTTTTTTTTTTTTTTTTTTCCTGTAAGTAAAAGTGTTACAGCAGTGAGGTTAACTAAATAGACAGCTCCAGTGGCACTTACGCAGGACGATGAGCTTCACCTCCTTATCAGGGTCTCCTGATGTGTCCCCTGGAGCCTCAATGGTACAGTAATACACTCCATGGTCCCACCACATCACTTCATTAATCACAAGATCTGCTCCTACACAGTAAGGAGGAAGAAAGTGCCAGTGTCAGAGGAGAGGGCACTGGTTTCTAACCTGTGACAGCCTCAAGACCTGGGCAGCATGGCAAGACCTTGTCTCTACAAAAATTTTTTTAAAAATTAGCCAGGCATGGTGGCCATGTGCTGGTAGTCTCAGCTTCTCTGGAGACTGAGGTGGGAGGATCACCCAGTGTCTTGAGCCTAGCCACTAAAGTCAAGGCTGCAGTGAGCTATGAATGTGCTAATGCACTCCAGCCTGGGCAACACAGTGAGATCCCATCTCAAAAAAAAGTTAAAATCAAAATATTGTTTAAGTCGCTAGTATATGGGGCTTTTACTTACTCACAATCAAACCTAATTCTAACTGGTACAGTGGGTTTGATTATTTAGCTGCATTGCAGATGAGTAAAATCAAGACTCAAAGGAAGTGGCCTAATAACATACAGACAATGCTCATCAGAGGTAGGTTCAGGCTCACATCTCTCTGCCTCAAAGTTGATATTGTTAACCACCAAGCTTTCCTGTCTTCTCTAAATTGGGTGAAAAAACTCCACATTCTGGGTCCCTCATAGCCTAAAATGAGCAGATATTGCTTGATCCTAAAGGACAGGTATGAGATAAACTTGAATAAAGATAAAATGCCAATATTTTAAGAGTAAATGTAACTCGAGGAAAGTTTCAGTTCTTGTGGGCCCTCAATGTTGTGTACCTCCATTAGGATAGATGAATCGTTTATATATAATTGCTTTTCATTCATTTTCTTTTTAAATTTTAAGGTCAGAGGTATATGTGCCAGTTTGTTACATAGGTAAATGTGTGCCATAGTGGTTTGCTGCACAGATCATCTCATCACGTAGGTATTTAGAGCTGTTCTTCCTGATGCTCTCCCTCCTATCCCCAACGCACCCTCCAACAGGCCCCAGTGTGTGTTGTTCCCCTCATGTGTCCATGCGTTCTCATCATCCAGCTTCCACTTATAAGATCATCAGGGTGGAAAAACAATCTACCAGATGGGAGAAAAATTTTGCAATTTATCCATCTGACAAATGTCTAATATCCAGCATCTACAAGTAACTTAAAACAAAAGGTTAATATTTATGTTCAAGTTTAGTAAAGTCAGCAAACATTCACTAAAGCCCTTTCGTGGGTCCAGCACTATGTTAGGCAATGAGGAGATGTAAAGAGAAACAAGACCCTTTTCTGTCCTGAAAGGGTTTAAAATCCAGTCAAAGGCAGCCTCCATGTAAAGTGCAGCAGCAGTTCCAGCTCTCCGACCCACAGTAAGCACCAGGAAACCTTAGCGTTACAGACTTATTTCTGCTAAGTTGGTGGTAATATCTCTAATTCTTTATTATCTGTTTGTCAAGAAATATTTATTGAGGAAATGAAACAAAAATGCAAGGTCACGCACCACTGGACCTAACTTTGACTTCTGTTTCCTTCTCTTTCTACGTCAATCCCTATAATTTTTTCCTACCCACTATTTTCCAAACCTGCTACCTTTCCCAGAAATAAGCTTACCCCAGACTTGGAAAAATGGTGAAAGTGCTTTTAAAAAATTCCCCCCTCAAAGCATGATGTATATTGTAAGTCTGGTCTAATTTTTATTGGAGAAATAAAGAGTATTTTAGGAGTGTCAGAGCAAGAAGGGTATTCAGATATTTTAAAGGATCTAAGAACTGATTTGTCAGGGTCATCTCAAATGATGCAAACATAGGCATACAAGTGTCAGAAACAAGAGCTCCAGGAAGTCCCAACAAGCCTGGAGACAGAAATAAAAACAGAGGGAAATACTTATGTTTTTCTGTGGGAGTAAGAAAGAAGTAGGGTTTGAGCCAAAGGTGGCTGGGAGTGGAAACAGTGGAAAGTATATACCTTCATGTTTTTAGAAAACAAAAATAATAATAAGGGCAGGGGCTAGCATGTAGGTGGACTTCCATCCTTCAGAAACTGTACAGGTAATTTTGCTAATTAAAGAGGCTTGAAACTGTGAAGTCAGATAAGAATAAATTCTGCTGGCTTTGGAAAAGGTAGAACCACCTTTGATCTTTGAAGATGCCCCTGGAGACTAGAAAAGAAGGACAGATGTACCCTTAGGCTGAGGGCTGGCTTGAGGAAACCAGAGTCCAAATGTAAAAAGAAAAAAAAAAAATCAGACAGGTATTATAGACAAAGTTGAAAGCACTTACTAAACGGGTTCCCTTTAAATGAGCTATCTTTAAACAGTCAGAATATTCACTGATTCCTTGATATTGTAGCTATGGGCACCATGAGTGGGTCTTCTTCCCCTTTTCCCCTTTTTACTAACAAATATTTATTTAACACAGCACATAAAGCCCATTGAAATAGGCTCTGAATTCTGTGTTGACAATCTATGGCAGCAACTGTGGGTTACACGATAGAAATATGGGGAGCTAAGCCATTTATCCAAAAGTATACTGAGTGATAACTAATGCTCACTGTCTACTTTCTGTTTGCTAAATGCTTTATACGTATCACCTTTGTCCCCAGAAATCTCCATGAGCTAGGTACTATGGCAAGTCCCATTTTATAGAAATGGAGGCTGAAAAAATTGTAGAGGTTTGCCCAAGTTCATATACCCTGAAAATGCAGAATTGGAATGCACAACCGCACCTGACTCCAGAGTCAGGGCTCTCACCACTATTCACTGCACTGGGCACAAAGAATAGACAGGCTTTAGACATAGCTCTCACATATTGTGCTACATATTCACTTTGTAGTAGGGAGGAGGATACCATGATGCTCATCGTTCAGATGTGGAAACAGAAGCCAAAGAAAATAACTGATCACTGGTCACTGAGCTAGTAAGAGGAAGCACTAGGACTCTCACTTGGGGCTTTTTAGTCCAAGCCCAGTGTTCTTTCCTCTATCAGTGGAGGACAGTACTCTCAAGGTGGTCATCTGCTCAGAAGCCCCTATTTTTTCCATATGAACAATGGGAATAGCTGGAGGGAAACTCAGGGATCTGGGGTTTCAGTAGGCCCTGAGAGCAATTTGCAGAAGGACTCAAAGAAACCTGATCCACACCTTAGCCCTGAATCTCAGGAAAGCAAAGGAAGCCACTCACCCCTAGACCTTTAGCCAAAGCTATAGATAGCAACAGATCAACCTCTGGTCGAGGGAAGTAACTTCAGCTGGTGCAGCACATTCTATGAAGCTGGCCCTTTCCTCAATGACAGTAACCAAGTAGACCAACAGGCAGCAGAAAGAAATGGGAAATCCCATGCTGACTCAGCCTGCCAGGCGTGGTGTCTGCACCTCCCCCCTACCCCCAGTTCCCCTGCTGCCTCCCCCACACTCACGGTTCTGGATGGTGATCTTGCGCTGCCGGTAATCTACCCCCAGCACGGGCTCATTCTGCCCCCGCCGCTGTGCCACGATGCGAACTTCCCGCTGGTTGTCGTTGCAGTCATTGGATGGGTCCTGGCCCAGGGATAAAGCTGCCTGGTATGCTGAGGAGAGAGGGCACACTACAGTCACACAGCAATAGGGGATTCCCACAAAGAAAGATGCCCTTTCTGCTCCGGGTGTGAGACACAGTGAAATGTCTCAATTTTTCCCAAGACTATGCATCCCCCGGGACTCTTGTTAATCATGAAAATTCTGATTCTGGAGGTTTAGAGTGGGATCTGAGATTCTCATTTCTAATATGCTCCCTGGTGTGCCAGGTACCACACTTTGAGCAACCAGACTCCTTACCCCCTAAACAGGCCATCATTTGCCAGCTGTAACCCCATCTCCTGCTCCAACTTCCTTTTTCTCATTTTCAAAGTCACCCAAGCCTCTCTCTGCTCCAATGGGATTCATCCACCTGCCCTTAAAATATAAGGTCTGAGAGCTGTTAAATCTGGCAAATGCCTGCTTCCCTAGCCTCTCCTCCCTGGCCACTTAACCCAGCCATTTTAAGAGTAAACCCCAGGAAACTTGCCTCAATTTAGAAAGGAGTCCTTTGGGGACAATGTCAGGCTCATTGGGTGGCTCAGACAGCTCTTGAGATTCTACTCAAATCATATTGTGAGACATTAGCTCAAGGGCTCAAAAAGGTAAAGACCGATGCCGCCCCCCCGCCCCCCCCCCCGCTCCCTTGGCTTCTTCTCAGGAAGCTTACTTCTTCCTACAAACAGGGTGTCTGCTTCTATTATCAAAATGTCCAAAAGGTTAATTGTCTTGGTGCTGACAGTGGGGTGGTTCTGGGTTCCTTTGTTCTTTGAGACAGGGCAGAAATGGACAACTAGGAAAGAGCTCTGATCCAGACAGCACAACTCACATGCCTGAAGCAGTTGTCACTGAAAGGCAGGACCGGCCAACTCTAAGCAGGCATTGTGCAGCACTAAGAGACTTCCCACAGTGAAGGGCACTAGGGGGCTTCGTCAGCAGAGGAATGACCATCTCCCTGAAGGCAGACTGAAGAAGGGAATGTAGCAAGGAGCAAGAGGCTTCACAAATGACCATTAGTCATTTGTGCTGAGTGTAGAATCTTCTTGCCTGCATTCTAAGGTGGAGGGGGTGACGGGAGGCGGGTCTGCATCATCAACTCAGTACACTGGCATGGAACCAGGAACGGACTGGGAGGCAGGACTTTCGCCTAATGTCTGAGTTACCTTAAATATTTTTAGAACAAAGCAGGACAAAGATTTTAAAATAAACTAGTATGTAACCTTGAATACATTATCTCACCTACCTGGGCTCGGTTTGTTTGTCTATAAAACAGAGGAACTGCGTTAGGTGATCTTTGTGGCTTCTCCTCACTACAAAGATTTGTGATCCTAAATAATCCCTAAACTCTAACTGCAGTGGGTCACAGAGGTGTCTGGGACCCACAGAAGGCCAAGGGGGTGAGGATACTCACACGCTGAGTAGTAGTCAAAGATAGGGTCCTTGCAGAAGGACTTGAAGCGCCATGTCACCACCACATCCTGGAGCTGGGCAGAGGTGGTGTAGTCACATTTGAGGACGACAGAGGCAAACAGGGTAACATAGCGTTCTGTGTGCTGGACCGTCACAAGCAAGGACAGGCACCCTAAAGCCAAGAGCAGGAGACAATGCTGAAGGTGACCTATGTCAGTTAATGGCTAAGAAAAGCAATGTAGATGAGTAAAACACACTGCTTGCCCTCCTGCCTGACTCTGGCTGGGAGCTCACAGGCAAAGTCTGGTTTCTTACTCCCCTGGGAAGGCTATGGGTGGGGTGGGGTAGAGAATGTGCTCAGCAGCCTTAGGGGAATATAGGAAGAACGGAGTGAGGAAAACTCCCAGGAACTCACAGTGCATTAACAGTGATGACACATCCCACTATTTCAATACAATTCGATAAAATAATTGTATTGAAATAGGGCCACATTTGTACTCAAGTAACACTGCTCATATATATTTTTTTCTTCACTTAATGTCTCTTCTTAAAATGGTTTCCCATTTCCTAAGGATAAATTTCAAGCTCCATGACCAGGCCTGCGAAGCCCATTAGGTCTGCCTGCTGCCCATCTTATCTGCCCCATGTCCCTTCACTCCCCATCTCCCACCTGAGGCGTTAGCCATTCTGAACTTGCTTCAATCCTTCCCATGCTAAGACCATTCTCTTCTCTAGGTGTGGCTCTCTCAGTCTGGAGCACTCTTCCATATTACCTGTCACTGCTCCATTCTCTGCCCTGGGCTAATTATGATTCACTGCAACCTCTACCTCCTGGGTTCATGCGATTCTCCTGCCTCAGCCTCCTGAATGGCTAGGATCACAGGCACCTACCACCATGCCCAGCTAACTTTTGTATTTTTAGTAGAGACGGGGTTTCACCATGTTGGCCAGGCTGGTCTTGAACTCCTAACCTTAAATGATCCACCTGCCTTGGCCTCCCAAAGTGATGGAATTTCAGGTGTGAGCTACCGCACCTGGCCCCTGAGCCACCACACCTGGCCTTCTTTTTTTTTTTTTTTTTTTTTGAGATGCAATCTTCCTCTATTGGCCATGCTAGAGTGCTGAGGCACAATCATGGCTCACTGCAACCTTGACCTCCTGGGTTCAAGTTATCCTCCCGCCTCAGCTTCCCAAGTAGCTGGGACTATAGACATGCATCACCATGTCTAAATTTAAAAATTTTTAGTAGAGATGAAATCTCACTATGTTGCTCAGGCTGGTCTTGAACTCCTAACCTCAAGCAATTCTCCAGCCTCAGCCTCCTGATGTGCTGGAGTTATAGGCGTGAGCCACTGAACCCAGCGATAGACTTAAATTTTGAACAAACTTCCAGGAGATGCTGATTCTACTGCTCTGAGGACCTACTTTGAGAACCATTGGTGTAAACTCGATTTAAAACACACAAACACACACACACACACACACACACACACACACACACACTTTAGGCTCAGATATAGCTCGGTTCAAATTAAACTTTAACACTTACTTGAACTTTGGACAAGTTATTTACTCTCTCTGAGCTTGTTTCTGAGCCATGAATGGAGATGATGATAGTGCTAGCCTCATCAGATCCTCGCAAGAATGCAATGAGATAATCCATTTCTGGTCCTTGGCATGAAGCCTGGTACATACACTGCCACGTTAGTGCTGGTGTTTGAGTCTCTTCCCTTTTTCCCCTTATTACAAGGGCCAAGGAGAAAAAGGTTGGAGTTGGGGTTTTCTCCGACAGAGTTTTCAAGTGGAGCCACCTTCATTTGGACTGAGTTTCTCCCACAAACAAAGAAAATATAGTCATTATCTTACAGAGCAGTTGGTGGGCCTGTCTCGAAGGCTAGAATCACATGATTCTTGGGTCCTGCCTGACCTACTGGTCACAGCCCTTATAAGACTGTCCTCTTAAACTTCTGATGGGCACCTGCATCAGAAGGCACTCACAGAAATGACCTGGTGACCTATTTCCGGAACTGGGCTGTGATGCAGATGCCTCATGACAGATGTGCTTGATAGAGGCTCTGCAGCAGTGCAGGGGAGAGCTGTGGGCAGAAAGACGTCATGAAAGGAAGAGATTTAACCTAGGCTCCAAGAAGCAGGTAGGATTAAGGTTACACATGAGAAGTAGGAAGAAGGCAGAGAAACTCACTGTTTCAGTAAGCAAGAAAGGAGGGAGCAAAGAGCCTTATCAGGAAAGGGCAGCTACCTGGGCAACCTGGAGGAAACCAATCTAGCTGTGTCTCCAGCTTTATGGAAGACAAGGAGACAAATAAGGCAGGGCTGGTGGTGGTGAATGGGAAGTAGGTGATGGGGTGAAGTCTAAATCACATTCCAGTGTCAATTTCTTGTCTATGGATCATCACTGAAGTCTTTTCTGAAGAACAGTAACAGGGGGAAAGTGGTGTTTTTAGGAATATGGATGACTTACCCACTCAACTGTAAACGAAAAAATATCATTTTAAAATAAACTTTGAGTAGTTTTGGGGAAAACAACTGCTGTCTTCATAAGCTATAGATTCCCAGAAATCAGGCCAATTAGAATGGAAGGGCCAGTGACCAACATCTCAAGTTTAACCTGGATTATTTCTTAATCTAATTTTTGGTTCTTGTTCCTCCTCTCTGACCACCCCTCTGTTTTTTGTTTTTGTTTGTTTTCTTCCAGAACTGACCTGAAATAGACCTTGGAGATCTCACCAACCACAGTTTTATCTGAACAGTAGAAACAGCCACAGATAAGATTTTCACAATGAATAGAATGCCATTGTCAACACTGGCTTATTTTGTTACATAACACACGTACTGATGAAAAGAAAGAGGAAAACACTGATTTGTGGTCTAAATAAAATCTTAGGTTCAACAGCGTCTTAAAATATATACTATACTTGATTCCTGAGAGAAGATTAGCTGTGTTCACTTCCTATATAACAAATCTGAGGCTTAGAAATTTAAGTGACTTGTCTGTGGTCATTTATTTTCTAAGGCTGGCAGAGTCAAGATTCTGTTCCTGAGCAGTGTTCTTGCCTCAGCTTGGCTATTCTTTAAATAAAAGATAGTTGGTATTCAGAAGTTTGCAAATAATTGGAGCTGGGGGCCAGGCTATAATTAAATATAATCGGTGCAGTCACTCTGACACAGTGAAATAAAGAACATGTAGGCTCTTTATTTGCCTAAATGATAATTTGACATAGCCATTTATTCAACATTCTAGTCATCATTATTTGTATAGAGGTAGAGCTTTTGGGAGCAGGGAGGCCAGGTTTGCTGGGGGTCAGAAAAGGGAATTTGGTTTGAGTCAGAGGTTGCTATGGGGTAGCTTTGAAGATTGCAGAATCTGACACCTTTGAGGCGGGGAAATGGAGAGAAAGATGATCACTCAGCTCCCCTTCCATGAATGCCCTCATTGTGGGCAAACCACAGCTGGGGTGACACAACTCACCTTTATCAACGTCAGCACTAACTTTGCTGCTTGGGTACTCTTTTACCTTCTCTTCCATTTCATCCCTGTGTGAATAGCAAGCCTTGATATCTGCCAGGTTTGACAAGTTCTGGCCATCTTGAGCTCACTCACACTCTCTCCAGGGGTCTGCCAGCCCCACAGCATCCTGCACAAACCTCAAACCTCCACCCCCTGCCCTGTCTCACACACACACACACACACATGCACACACACACACATGCACACACACACACACACACGAGTTCTGGGAGAAGAGGTATTGAACAACCCAGCTAACTCTTCTCCCATCTTCTCAGTTGTTGCTGCTGGCCCTCAGCATCTATTATGTACCAGGTGATGTACATTTTCTGTCTCTAATTCTCACAAACTCCCTCAGCTGGGCAACAGCCCTGCTCATATATGTGGGCAAAAGTTCAGAGTATAAGCTACACCCCCATGGGCCCAACATCACATACCTAAAAAGTGTCAGCGTCAGAATTTGAGCTTGGGCCTTGCTGACACCAAATCCCAACTTTTCCCAAGCAGGCAAGCTTGATCTTCCACAGTAGAAGTGAAGCGCCAGACTCTTAAAAAGTAGCTGGATTTTCCAGATTGGGAGGGAAAGAAAGGCAGTAGCAGAACAGCCCATCTCAAAGGGAAAAATCCCCCCACTTTCTTTTCCTATATCCTCTAACTTCTCTGTAAACCTAACCACACTGGGCATGCACAGAACTAAAAAGGTAGAGTTTTCAAGGAGGGACCCAAAGCAGCAGAATCAGACTGAAAATATGAACAGGATCAAAAAGAGAAATTCCCTGATTATACTCATCCTGGTTGCAACTTTGCTCTTTCAAGCTTACCACAAGCTTTCCAATTCTTAAAATTTTTTCTATTCTTAAATTTCCTTTATCCTGTGGCATTTTCTCCTCCCCTGTTCATTGACTCCTACTTTCTTAGCTGTCATTTCTATCATTTTCTCTTAAAAACGTTAATTCTAGAGCCTGACTCCCTGAGTTCAGATTCCGTCTCCACTCCCTACTAGCTGATTGGTAATGTGATATAAATAGTAGTTTATTCTCTGCAGTTTATTCTCTGCACTCTTGGAACTTGTGCTCCTGGTAGGAGATTCAATGATGAACAGGAAAACACACAGACAAAGTAGTTCCTGTCATGGATGAGTTTTACATTATTAAACAGAAACTACAGGAGCACTGAATATTAAATCTTACTCCTGTACAATAAGGGACTAAAACAGACACATGTATCCAACACTGTAGTCAACATTAGTTACTGGGGGTCAGAAAAGGGAATTGGGTTAGTCAGAAGCTGGCATAGCAAGTTATTTTCAAACGATTGTTTTCCTTTGTATGCAAAACTGAGATGATAATAATGCCTGCCTTATAGGGTTGTGGTGAGTATAAAAAAAGTTCCCCATTCAGCAAAGAGCTGGGCATATAGTAGACATTCAATAAACATTGGCTATCATTTGTATCAGTTGTACTTATCTTGACTACTTTAGGAGTTCCAGATCCACTGAGACCAGCATGTAAAAGCATTTTGAAAAAATGATACAAATGTAAACTATCATGATTGTCTTCTCTTTGCAAAATGAGTTGGTGCCTCAAAAGCTTCAAAAGTTTCATACCTTTGTACCTTGGCAAACTCATTCACAGCTTGCCTTGCTCTGTGAAAGAAGGGAAGGAGACCTGTCACATAAGTGGAAAGGAAACTTCAGATGAGATATCAGAGCTCATGAGGAGAGAAAGGGAAGGGGGTTCTCTGTTTCCTGCCATCAGGTACTTTCCAAGGCCAGGCTGCTGTGCTGAGTGGGGTCTACCATCCTATGCTAAAACAGAAGGAAACACCAATGAGGGCAGAGTATCTTTACAACGAAATGCCGTCTGTTCCTAAATACGTGCACGTCTTTGAACATTTTTTTCTTCCACATTTCTTGCATAGCATTAGATTGGGCAAGAAGAAGTTTTAGTTTCTAGAAGATACTCACGCAGTATAGAAATGTAGGCATATATTTTAAAATATTTTTAAAATTAAGAACTGTTTTGAAGGACTAGATGGCACTTCTCCTCCTTTCCCATGAAGGGACCTGCTTGGAAGGGATGGTAGGCAGGGAGGGGAGGCAGGTCTTTGCTGGCAAGGGGCAGTGGCCTGGGACTGACACTAATGGGATTTCTTGATTCCTGAGTGTTTTTCAGGTATACAGGCACCCTGACTCCATGCAGCAGGTTAATAAAATGCACACAGGTTCAGTCCTATCAGAGTTTATGTCTGAGCAGGCTATCTCACCAAGCATATTTACCATCAGTCCTTGTTACATTTCCTCAGATAACAGTGCAAATATGAGAGGAATCAAGGAGAAGAGGGACTTGGTATGGACAAGAAGGAACAAGACAAGAACAAGAGGGAGTAGTCACGAACAAGAAGGAAAGGATAGGGAGAGCTGAGAGAGACAGAGACCAGGAAAGCAGATGGGTCAGGGGAGGAATGAGTCTAGGTATTATGTGTTTAACCAAGGTCTGGCATGCAACCCTCAACAGTGCAGGCTCCCCTGAGAAGGAAAGTGCTATATGCTGAGCACTTGCTATGTTGTTTGACATGGTATTAGGTGGTTTATTTTACATTATCTTATTTGAACTTTGCAGGAAACTGATGAGATAAGCTTTATTTTATCTCTATTTCATTGATGATGAAAATTCTGAGAGATTAAGTAACTTGCTTAAGGCCACGCAGCTAGTAAATAGCAAAGCTGGATTTAAAGCTGGACCTCCACTACACTACCATGTCTTCTGGATAAGTTTTCTAAATGATTGAGATTTAACCCTCTGAGGAATAGTCACACATTTAAGGGACATTCACAAATTTATTTTAATAATTTTGTACAGAAACCCTTCTTTCCTTTGTTAATACAAAATAAATAAGTGGGACACTTCAAACAGTGGAGAGGGGTATTGAGTAAAAAGTTCCTCCTTGCTCACCATGAATTCCACTTTCCAGAGGTAATGCTATTGATAATTTGGTCTACATCCCTTCACATCTTTTCTTATGCTGTTTCTTTAAAAAAAATCATATTATGTACATTGATTTTTGACTTTTTCTTCAAAGTAATGATATATTGTATATTGATATATGCAGATCTAATTTTTTTTTGTTAGTAACTGCATGAACATTTCACTCTATCGATGAGCCACTTTTATTTACACATTTTCCAAATGATGGACATTTAGGTTGGTTCTGATTTTTAAGTATTACAGGCAATGCTGACATCAATTACTGAAATTAATATGTTTATATAAGTACATCTTCACATGCATTCTTTTATTCTAGTAGAATATATTTCTCAAAGTGAGCTAAAGGGAATAAGCCTTTTCTATTTGAATGGATACTTCAGGAAAGAAATATATATTCCCATAAATAGCGAGTGACAGTCCCATGCTTCATCACAACCTATTCAAAAGGGGAAAATATCAGTCTTAAAAATTTTTTTAAGTCAAATAAATAGCCACTCAGGTGGTTTGAACTTAACATCCCTTTGATTACCAGGGGGAGAGGCCAAGACCTGGTTGAGAGGCAGATGCTCGGAGTTTCCCAAAGTCATTGACCCAGGTTAGTGACTCATGTCTCCATACACTAATCTCAGAGCAGATGCAAATTTGGGCACCACCAGAACACACGCATTCGTTCATTTATTGAGTATCCACTCTGAGCCAGACACTAGTAGCAAATAAGAGAGACGGGTCTCTGCAGTCTTGGAACTTGTGCTCCTGGTAGGAGATTCAATGATGAACAGGAAAACACACAGACAAAGTAGTTCCTGTCAGGGATGAGTTTTACATTATTAATCAGAAACTACTGGAGCACTGAATACTAAATCTTACTCCTGTACAATAAGGGACTAAAACAGACACATGTATCCAAATGCTCCTGATAGTTCTTCTTGGTTGTTTCAAATTCTAAATCAAGCCCAAAATCTAAATCACCATCCTTTCATATAAACTTGGGCCTCTCTTATGTTTCCCCTCAGTGAATGGAAAAGACCAAAAACTAGGAAGGAATCATCCTGGTATCTCTTTCTCCTTCACTCTTCATATACAGTCTGATCAATGATTTGGCTGTGTCCTCACCCAAATCTCATCTTGAATTGTATTTCCCATAATCCCTATATGTCATGGGAGGGACTAGATGGAGATAATTGATTTTCAGGTGGTTTCTCCCATCCTGGTTCTGTGATAGTGAGTGAATTCTCACAAGATCCAATGGTTTTATAAGCATCTTCCCCCTTCTCTGGGCACTCATTTCTTTCTCCCGCCACCATGTGAAGAGGACATGTTTGCTTTCCCTTCTGCTATGATTATAAGCTTCCTGAGGTCACCCCAGCCCTGCAGAACTGTGAGTCAATTAAATCTCTTTCCCTTATAAATTATGCAACCTCAGGCAGTTCTTTATAGCAGCGTGAGAAGGGACTAATACACAATCTATCATCAGATTGGGTTTATTTATCTCTGAAATATTTCCAGAATCTCTCTCTCTCTCTCCAATTTCAGTACTATCCTAGCACAAGCTACTATTACATCCAGCTTCCATACCACCTGTACTTAGCTAGTACTGTACTCATGCCTACACTGGTGCTCCCTGCCAGGTGGATTCCACATTACTGTTAGTCTCCCAATTCCTCCTCCTTAAAAAGCTCTACCAGCTGTCCATTGCTGTTAAGATAAACACAAAACCTCCTACCATGACCCATTAAGCCATGCACATCTAATCCTACCCACTCTTCTGGCCTTAACTCCACCACTCTTCCCAGGGCTTCCTTCACTCAGTCAAACTCACATTCTTCTCATCTCCCCCACACGCTAAGCTCCTATCCAGCACTCTTGCACATGCTGTTACTTTGGTTTGGATTGATCGTGCCTCAGTACTCAAGCATCATCCCTTCAGGGAGGGTATCCTGACTGAGCAAAATCCATCTACTCAGTGCTCTTGTGGTACCTTGTATCCTTCCTTCCTGGTCTTGTCACAGTTGTATTTCTGCATTCACTTGAATCCCCTTTAGACAATAAGCTCCATGGGGGCCCAGGGCCATGACTGCTTTTGTTTGCTACGACAATGTCTAGCACCTAGTGGACATTAAACATTTGCTGAACAAAAGAACAGATACATTCATGCAAGATAGACTAAATTGCTTGGAACAAATTTTAAGTGCCCTAAAAGTTCAGAAAAATGGTTAACGTTAACCATGTCTAGTATGGCCAGACAAAAAGCAAAAAAGAGGGTGTGTGTTGTGGGTACAAGGCTTCCAAAGTCATGAGCCCAGAATTAGTTGGCCTTGAATTTCAAACAAAGAGCTTTAGCCCACTCTCATAAGCTATAGGGATCTAATGGAGCTTCTTTGGATGGAAAATTAAAATAAGAGTGGGGATGATTAAGTCGCTGGGTAGGTTAACCTATCATCTGCACGGAGAATGGTTGGAAGTAGACAGAGAAGTGGCAGGACTAGAGTCAAGAAGATGCTTAAAGTAGACTAGTATAAGAATTGTCACCTAAAATAGAAAAGAAGGGGCAGATCCTGGGACTAAGTAACAGAACTTGGTGATTAACTGGTTATGAGAAATAAAGTGCCAAAATTGCTTTCCTCTGATTCCACCTTATCCCAAGAGTTGCAGAATGGGAGATCTAGAAAGAACTGGGGACATTGTCAGAGTCTTTTCAAGTCTTTATTTTATTTTATTTATTTTTGAGAAGGAGTTTCACTCTTTCACCCAGGCTGAAATGAAGTGACGCAGTCTTGGCTAACTGCAACCTCTGCCCCCTGGGTTCAAGTGATTCTCTTGCCTCAGCCTCCTGAGTAGCTAGGATTACAGGCACCTGCCACCATGCCTGGCCAATTTTTGTATTTTTAGCAGAGACAGGGTTTCACCATGTTGGTTGGGCTGGTCTCGAACTCCTGACCTCAAATGATCCACCTGCCTTGGCCTCCCAAAGTGCTGGGATTACAGGCATGAGCCACCATGCCCGGCCAGAGGTTTCTCAATTCTTAAAACACACAATTTTATTTTTCCCCAAGGACTTCATAATACATTATTATGGTAATAATAATTTATTTCATTATAGTGTACAGATAATCATCCAACATCTTGTTTCACTGCATTGTTGTTGGGGCAAGACGTTTAAACATTAGCATTTAGTTAGACATCCAGGAAGCAGTCACCAGTTTCTATTTCTGTATACCAGAATTCAATTAAACAAAATAAACCTGCTCTACAGTATGAAATACGAGAGAGAGCAATGGATAAAGGGTGAAGACACCAGGGTTCTGGTCCCAGTTCTCCAGCTAACTCCACTATGTCAACCTGAAACACATGACTTCCCTGGGTCCGCATTTCCTTATCTGTAAAACTGGCTGGGAGGGGAAGATAAAGGCTGAAAGTGATTTCCACCTGTGTTCAACAGAACGCTGGGATTCTGGGGAGGTACTTCAGGAGCTCCCAAGGAGGCAAGGGAGCAGTTGAGTGGACAGTCTCCCATCCACCACCCATACCCCCTCACCCTGAGATATATTAGGGAACTTTATAAGATTTCATTAAGTCTACAGTATGGTCATACCTCCACCCCCACTACCCTGGAAAAATTACTGGACTAGATGCTGTCTCTCTAAGGATATAATTACTTAGGAGTCAGCTGTTTGATCTCCCAAAGAATGATAATACAAGTTGATAGCTGTGTGGATCTGCAAGTTGACACCACACTATGATGTTAAAAAAAAATTCACAAGAGCACAAATGACACACATCCTTTTAGAATTGGAGCGGGGGGGTGCGGGGTCAAGCAGGACACTAAACTTTCATTCTAAGAATAAACTTTGACATTGGATGAAGGCAACCAGAGCTATTGGCCAATAATGGTACTTACTTTAGTCTTATTTTAATGTTTTAAGGAATAGATATTCACATATCACTTGTGCATTAAAAGTATATTTCTTTCTTTCTTTTTTTTTTTTAGACAGCATCTCACTCTGTCACCCAAGCTAGAGTGAAGTGGCGAGATCTCAGCTCACTGCAACCTCCGACTCTTGGTTCAAGTGATTCTCCTGACTCAGCCCTCCAAGCAGCTGGGAATACAGGTGCATACCACCACACCCAGCTAATTTTTTTTATTTTTAGTAGAGATAGAGTTTCACCATGTTGGCCAGGCTGGTCTTGAATTCCTGACCTCAAGTGATCCGCTTACCTCGGCCTACCAAAGTGCTGGGATTACAGACATGAGCCACCGCATCCAGTCCCAAAAGTGTACTGATTTCTGAAGAAAAAACCTTCAGAGAATCACACACACATTTACCTCTGACAACTGATGTCTACATAGCTCAGAGCACAAGGACTGTGACAATATCACAAGACTCCCTGACCTCAGAGGCTTCATTAGGGGCTCCAAGCCACAGTGAACAGCAAGTACCTAAATATAACACAATTTTACTACTGCCTCACACTTTGTAATTGTGGGAACTTGGAGGCTAATCAGAGAATTGGGTTGACTCTTCTTTGAAGACAGGAGAGATCACAGTGATGGACAAAAACAAACACACCCTAGTACAGGATTTTCCAAAGTACATATTGCAGTTTGCAGCAGGTTTTGAGAAAATCAACTTACAGGGTGTTTATATTTAATATTGTTAATGTGGGGTTGATTTTTAAATGAATTTTAATATCAGTAAGGTAATATGTAATATCAATTGTTATTATTTTATTCAACTCAGTAATAAAATTTTTGTGATCATTTTGCTTCCATTTTATAAACTCTATATATGTGCATACATGTCACAAGGTACTTGGATCTTTCTGGGAGCTGTGAAAAAAAAATTGGAAAGCACTGCTTTGGTAGATATTGAGAGCAAGAGAAGAAGCCTGATCTTAAATTTGATCTTGACAGACACTTTGGGAAGTTTGGCTTAAAAATTAAGGAAAAGGTGGGGATAGTAGAGAAGGACTTATGCCCAGTATTTCCTGAGTGAAGATGACACACACATACCTCTGACAACTGATCTCTACACAGCTCAGAGCACAGGACTGTGACATCGCAAGACTCTCTAACCTCAGAAGCTTGGGGCCTTAGGGGTCCCAAGCCACAGTGAACAGCAAGACCTAAATATGACACAATTTTACTACTGCCTCATACTTTGCAATTGTGGAAACTTGGAGGCTAATCAGAGAATTGGGTTGACTCTTCTTTAGAGACAGTAGGGATCACAGTGATGGACCAAAACAAACACACCCTAGTACAGGTTTTTCCAAAGTGCATATTGCAGTGTGTAGTGAGGCATAGACACTGTGCTCAACCTTAATCTACCCAACAATAGTTGGTCTTATTGGTGGGGGGCACTGGGAGTTGGCTTGTCAAGAATTTCACCTGTTTTCTAGATGAAGGCAGTTTAAGTAATCCCTCTGAAGTCACAACTAATAAGAGGCAGATTCCGAATTCCAACCTGATAATCATCTGTTATTATAGTTCACATTTTCTTAGCCATAGAGGAAGAAGGAAGAGAAAAACTTGTTTACTTAAAGTTAGCTTTAAACAATCCTACTTGGCTCTAATTCATGACTACTATTATCACCCTGGCTAATATTGAGTAAGCTTTCCCTCACTTTGTTCAGGCAGTCTATTAAGTGCTTTAAAACCTTTATTTCCCTTAATCCTCACAAAAGCTTTACGAGATATGTGCTATAATCATTGTTATTTACTGGAAGCTTTGAACACTTCACTAACAGCTCAGTGTCTAGTGTCACATAAACATCATTGATGCAAACCACATTAAATAGCTGAATGTAGTTTATTTATATTCCTACATATAGGGAAACTATCTGCCAAAATAGCTATTTCCCCTCCAAGTGTTGGAGTCAAACAGTTGAAATATCAATTTCTTAACAATAAAGTGAAAGTGAGTTTAGAGGTTCGCTTAGGATTACGAAGTTTTAATTCTGGGGATAGAATACCCAGGGGCAGAGGTGGGAGCAGAACTCTATTTTTCTAAAAAGGTAGCTCAAGCGGCTTCAGAAATCCCCAGCTGCTGTGAAGTTTGAGATGAGCATGTGAGGCACAGGAGAGACGACTGTGCAAAGCTGTGGGATTTTTATAAATTTGCATTCATAGCTGGAGCTGGTGATTAGTGAAATTTTGGATATAAATTGAGGTGAGGTTTGAGGTTTGATCTATTTCCCTGTGCATCATGAGTGTTCAACATCTAGTCTTATCAACTTCAGACAGTTTCTAGGACCTATATCTTGCAGAAAACCTTGTAAGCCAGAGGGACTTGGGGATATCAGTTTTCTAGTTTCCCTACCCTTTTGCAAGCCTCTCTCTCTTTTATTCTCAGCATTACCCTTAAGTTTTGTAGAATCCTGTCTGAATGAGATTTGATTTTAGCTGAGCAATTCTTATGTCTTATCAAGCTTGTAAAAAGAACATTCTGCCTACACACCTTCCTATTGCATCTGTTCCCAACCTAAAAACACAAGAGTCAAATTGGTCTGTGAGCAAACTCTAAGTTGACCTTCCACTGACAAATTAGAGGTAACAGAGTGGCTATTCCTAAAGGGAGGGGATGGGTAGAATGAAATCAAACAGGGTGGAGCTTCCAAGGGAAGTTATAAATTCTTGTTTGCAAAGTCACGCCTACATCCTAATTGGAAAAAAGTGGAAAGAGCCTGTTCATTCTGCCCCTCAGCTATCCTTTCCTACCTGGTTTCACTCGTGCAGATACACACGAGTCAGATTTCCAAGACACGCACTGAGATACACAAATTCATGTTTTCCAAAGTAGAGAGGAGATTGGTGTGGAGGGTAAGAGAATGAAGCCTGAGAGGGTAGATGGTTGGAAACCTGATGGGGGATGAGCAAGGGGTAAAGTTAGGCCAGTGACGGGATACAATCAAAGTACGAAAGTGACATTGAACATGGTTAGCACAGAGGCATACGTTGTGGTCCTGCACAATAGATTCAGATTCTGGCCGAACATTACTTTATATATTGAGAACATATTATAACCTCCTAGAAATGAAATATATGCACTTCTGGGCCAGTATGGTTGTCACCACATCAGATGAAAGGAAAAAGTAATTAGGAATTTTTAAGAATGGTGCTTTTACCGCTATCAGTTCAGCTTCAGAGATCAAGAAGTGCCTAATGACTGCAGGAAGGGAAGCTCAAAGGCTCCAGGTTTCTTAGTTGCATCTGTTTGGGAAGAGCCTGGGCTAACAAAAGAGGAAAGCAACAGGTTCCCACAGGCAGAAACTCGATCCAGTCCCCGCACCTCCTTGCGCCCATGCCAAGCGCCACCTGAGCACGGCCCAGGCCTCCACTGCCCTGCCCGCGGCCCGCTCTGCAAGGCCAGGCCACAATGGCTTCCTGTCTCCTTGGGCCCAGGGTGGGTGCCAGTTTTCCAAGGCTCACCTGCTGGGAGCCAGGTGCAGAGCAGCAGCCAAGGTGCGGGCAGTTTGGGCCACGCCATACCGCCCCTTCTTTGGCCTTTTCAGCTCAGGGGCTTCGGGGCACCGCGTCCTTCTTCATCAGATGCCGCCCCAGGACGCACCACCTTCTCCAAGGAACGCCTCGGGTTTCCCCTCACTTCAGCTCCGCGCGGAGGGAGGGTCCGCTCTGGTCTCCCGGCAGGTGCCGCCCGGCTAGTCCGTACCTGCGGCGCTCCCAGCGGCTCCGCCTCCCGCCCCGCGAGCCACCGTTTCCTGCTCCGCCCCCGCCTCCCTGGAGACCGCGGCCACCTTCCCTACCTGCCGCCACCACCTGCTCGCTGAAACACGGTTTCCACTTTCCTCCAGAAGTTCTAGGGAAATCTCACCCCCTGCAAATTTATCCCTCTCTCCTTCTAGAATTATGTGGATATAACTTTCCTGGGTGCGTTTCCTGCGTTACATTTCCATTCTTTTGTAAATACTTGCAAAACATTGTTTCGCTAAAAGCACAGTAATATGAAGTTTACTCGTAATGTCTGTTCAGATTTTCTAGAAACTAAAGATTCGTTTCTAAGCCAGGTGCAGTGTCTCACAGCCTGTAATCCCAGCACTTTGGGAGGCTGAGGTGGGCGGATCACCTGAGGTCAGGATTCAAGACCAGCCTGGCCAACATGGCGAAGCCCATCTCTAATAAAAATACAAAAAAGCCATGCATGGTGGCGCGCCCCTGTAATCCCAGCTACTCAGCAGGCTGAGGCAGGAGAATTGCTTGAACCTGGGAGGCCGAGGTTGCAGTGAGCAGAGATGGCACCACTGCACTCCAGCCTGAGTGACAGAGCAAAACTCTGTCTTGAAAATAAAATAAAATAAAATAAAATAAAATAAAATAAAAAAGATGTGTTTCTAGAAGACAGACATAAACTAGAGAAGTAGACTCAAATTTCTACATCTATTAAAGTAAAATATTTTAGAAAAATTAGAAAACTATAAAGTTATGGGAGTTTAAAAAAATACAGCTCCTACTTTCCATAGCTAGGCATTGTTAACATAGGTATATTTATTTTTATTTTTTCTTATCTTTCATTGTCACTGAAAAGCCACTCACAGACCTCGGCCCCTACCAAGATTTTGACCTTGCAAGATCAAGGTTTTGACCTTTTGCTTTGCCAAGACTCTAGGTCTCTTCGCACCAGGCCAAGTAGCATGTAATCTCAGTCTCTCCTTCCATGAAAGGAAGCCCACCAGCCATCACATTTTTCTTCAAGAAAAGAATTACAAAAATTCATTAAACACAGTTTCAGGAAACTCCCATTCTGGTCACTAACCTTAGAAGTCAATATTATTTCTCCTGAGCTCATATCCTGCCTGCTTTGCTTTGAGGGGGCCTCTTCTCCTGGGCTGCTGGTATCCTTCATTTCACCTCCAGCCAGAGGAGCATCCTTGTCCTGGATAGATTCGGGATCTCCCTCTCTTTCCTCCTCCCAGTTCCCTCCTGGATCTGGCGTCTCTTTTCCCCAGTGGGCCTCTTCTCTTCCAAAGAGTAAATTCAGGAAGTGTGTGGCCAAAGATAGATGATAAAATGTTTAGGAGCCTCATACGTCTTTGTGGAGGGATTCTACCACAGCAGCAGCAGCAGGAGGAACCTCAGTATGAGTGGTTGGGGGTCAGGTCCCTCAATCCCCTCTAGAGACCCTGTGCATGCTCCCAGCAATATTGTTTATGTTTGGATGTCTGTGATCCTGAGGGGATTTGTATGGTTTCTGGTCTTGTGAATAGTCTTCAGCAAATGCTCAATTCCAGTCTAAAAAAAAAAAAAAGTGAGCCCCGTCCTTCCTACAACTCCCTTCCATA
Organism: Sapajus apella; assembly: GCF_009761245.1. NCBI lineage: Eukaryota > Metazoa > Chordata > Mammalia > Primates > Cebidae > Sapajus > Sapajus apella. The sequence goes on along the minus strand of NW_022437111.1, from coordinate 1,564,053 downwards.
CCCCTCAGCCCCTGCTTTGGTATAAAAGCCATTTTAATATTCATCTAAGCCAGCATTTCTCCCATGTTTGTTCATTAAAGCCAGCATTTCTCCCATGCTTTATTTCATTAAAGTCTTACAATAACTGCATAAAATAGGGGCTATTAATATCAATACCATTTTATAGATGTGGAAACTGAGGAACAAAGAGAAAAATTGTCTAAGGTCACAATGCTGGTAAATGGCAAACTAATGAGCCTAGGTGAGATGGTCTGACTCCAGAGCTTGTGCTCTTAGCTGTTATACTATAGACCTTCACCTAGCTATTAATATAGTCCATCCATCTGTATTTACAGCTAGCTGGCTCTGTCAGTGTGTGCTAATACAATTTCTTTCCACATGTTATTTGGCTCTACATAAGGGAAAACTGAATCCCACAACTCTGGGTGCTCTTGGGCCAGTCATTCTTCCCACCTGTGCCATTGGTCCAATAAAGATTAGATAAGAGCATATACTTGGCTCAGAACAGCAAACACTCTTTCATTGCTGTATATAAAGTAAAAATCACTTGGCCTGCTAATCGTGACTTCCTCCTATACAAAGCAATAATAATACCTACCGTGTATTAAACACATTGTGCTAGGCACCATTCTGAGCACTCTTTAAAAAGACTAGCTAAGTGTGCTAGTGAGAAGGGGGAAGAGAACAAGGAGTTTGAGCTGTAGCTGACTGGGAACAACCAATTGAGATAACTCACTACCCATCAGCCTAACCCCCAAGCACTTTCATTATTGAAGTTAATACAAATTCAATAATTCGCACTGAACAGCACTGTGATGCAGGGACTATGATTGTCCCCATTTTACAGATGAGGTGCAAAGGTTCGTTAACTTACCCAGGTTACCTAGCTTATAAGTAGCAGAGCTGAGATACAAATTCAGGCAATCTATTTTCAAAACACACACCGTTCACCACCCTAGCTGTACAATGCTTCTGTGGGTTAACTGAGCTAGGGCCTGACCACAAAGTACTAAGCTGTTATTTCATCATTAATAATCATGTTTCCTAGTTGAAACTGTGTCTATGAATGTTTCTGAATACTGTGTGTTTTCTGAATACTTTATATGTGCATCTGTATTTGAGAATAGTGTAATATTTGTACATTTACATGTGTACAGTATTTATCAAGAATGGAGAAGATTTTGTAGATACATAGGGAAAAGAATGAAGAATCAGGTAAGTAGAAATCATGCACCAGGCACTTAGAGCTAAAGGAAGGTAAGAAATGTAAGTAGCTGATTCACACTAGAAGATTCAGACTATGTCTTATGCATTTTGTATTCCCAGCATCTAGCATAGTATCTGAAGTATAGATACACTCAATAAATATTTGTTGCACTCTTTATCGATACTTCCTGGAGGTAGGAATTATTTCAAACCCATCTCCTTTGGGTTTGAAAATGAATATGACTTTGCCACACCAATCCAAGAAGAGAGACCAGCCTATACAAAAATCACAGCAACAGTAAACAGCATAGCTGAACTATAAGCACTTTAGTTTTGCTTGGGTGGTGTGTTAGAAAGCTAGCCACAGTAAATAAAGAGCCTTGTATGACCAGCTGGAGAACTAATACTTCATACAGAAGACAATGGAGAGTCAATGAAGCATTTTAAACTGGGAGAGGCATAATGAGAATTGCCTTTTCAAAAGATAAACTTGGCAGCAGTGAGAAGAATGGTAGGTAGGAATTTAGATGAAAGATAGGGAGAGTAGTTAGGGAACTGTTAAACTATAGTTAAGGCGGGAGAACTGAGGGCCCAAGCCAAAACTGGTGTTGGAAATGGAGAAAAGAGAATATTTTGACAGATATGTAGAATGTGGAATTGACGTAATTGATGATCAATTAGTGTGGGGGTTGAGAGAAGGATATAGGTTTCTGACTATTAACCCTAGAAGGATGGTGATACCTTTAATGAACATAGATATATAGAAAGAATAAAAGGTTTTCAAGTACTTCAGACACATTGCACTAGAGAGTAGTGGACCATCTAAATAAAACTCCGAAGGATGGCGGGACACATTTATTAAGTGGAATTGGCTGAATGAGGTTGGTAGGGGTTGCACTCCTGTATAGGGAAATCTGGGTCAGCAGGGACTGAGAGACCTTCTTGGCTATAACATGGGAGTGAGCCATCTTAAAAAGAAATTTTCCAGCTGCAGTCCAGTCTTCAGAAGAACTGCCATCTTAACTTCAAATACCTGAGAGACACTAAATTAAAAACCATACAGCCAAGCTGCTGTCAAATTCCTGACACACAGAGAATTGTTTTAAATCATTAAGTCTTAGGGTACTTTGTTATGCAGCAATAGATAACCAATATAGTATGCCTATGTTCAAACTTAGTAGGACATGCCAAAGATTTTTCCAAAGTTACCTACACACTATCAGTGTTTGAGATTTTTAGTTGTTCCACTTCCTTGGCAACATTTGGAGCATTAGCGTTAGACTGTTAAGTCTTTTCAATTGTAGCTCTGCTGGTGGGTGTATGGTGTTTTTTTGCTGTGGTTTAATTTGCATTTGCCTGATGACTAATAGAGTTGAGCACTTCTTCATGTGTTTATTGGACTCTTGAACTTTTGGATATACTTTCTTGAGTCTTGGTAGAATCTTTTTTTTTTTTTTTTTTTTTTTTTTTTTGGTTTTTTTTTGTTTATTCAGTTTTCTATCTTTTTCCTATTGGAGTTTGTAGGAGTTTCTTATGTGTCCTGAATATAGTGCCTTTATGGTTACACAAGTTCAACATATCTTCTCTCAATTTGTGACTTGCCATTTTGCTCTCTTAATGCTATTGCTTGATAAACATATATTTTTATTATTTTAATAATGTTTAATTTATCAGTCTTTTCCTTTAAAGTCTTTAAGTTTTTGGTGTTTTATGTAAGAAATGCTGTCTTCTCCAGGTCATGAAGATTTTTTTTTCTTTATTACCTCCCAGTGGTGTTATATGTTGCCTCTTACATTTAGATCTACAATCCACATGGAACTGAGCTGTGAGATAGGGGTTAAGTTTAATTATTATTTCTCTTATGGATAAACAATTTACTGAACACATTTTCATTGAAAATTAAATTCATTCCCTGCTGTCCAGCAGTGTCATCTTTACTTCTGATATCTACCAGAATAAGTCCTTCCACCTCATTTTTCTTCTTCAAGGATGACTTAACTATTATTGGTTCTTTGCAGTTCTACATATATTTTAGAATCAACTTGTCAATTTCCATAAAAATCTGCTAAGATTTTAATTGGGATTGCATTAAATCAATAGACAATTTGGGGAGAATTACAATTTTTACATTATTAAGCCTTCCAATTTAAGAACTTAGAAGAAATCTCACATATCTTTGATGTTAAATAGTATTATTTATTTTTTAACATTTTATTTGTTGTTGGTGTATAGAGGTACAGTTGATTTTGACCACAAGGTCAAATCCAGCAACTTCTTGTGTCTGGTTAATTTTCATTGAATTCTAGAAATTACGTATTAAATAGATATTAGTTCTGATTTCACCTCAGAGAGATATAAAAGAGTTATTTTCATCCTTATGACAAGAAAATCCTGGACAAACTGCAAACAAATGAAGTTTCTTGAATCCCTAAGAGAACTGAAGTCACAGGGCAAACATTCAACAAAATCTGGAAAGAGAGAGGCTCATATATGGAAAAACAACATCAGAGCATTTTATTACCTGTAGCTGATGCTTCCAGATGCTATGTAAGCCAGTAACAAGAATCAGCTAGAAAACTTTAATAAATTGTTGAAGGCTGAGTATGGGCTAGTGTGATACAGTTAACCCCTGAGAGTTCATACTTTCTTACAGGTTTTTGTTGTTGTTGTTCCTATAAGAACCCTGTATTAGTCTGTTTTCATGCTGCTGATAAAGACATACCCAAGACTGGGAAATTTACAAAAGAAAGAGGTTTAATGAACTTACAGTTCCACATGGCAGGGGAGGCCTCACAATCATGGCAGAAAGCAAGGAGAAGCAGGTCACATCTTATGTGGATGGCGGTAGGCAAAGAGAGAGCTGTGCAGGGGAACACCCTTTTAAAAATCATATCTTGTGAGACTAATTCATTACGTTGAGAACAGCACAGGAAAGACCTGCCCCCATAGTTCAATTACCTCCCACTGGGTCCCTCCCACAACACATGGGGAATTCAAGATGAGATTTCAGCGGGAACACAGGCAAACCATATCAAACCCCACTAGGAGCTCATGAGAATAATTGGAAAAAATCCTTATTTCATCACAAGGTTGGCTTGGTGAGGGGAATTGCAACTACTGCCAACACTCTGCCCAGATTCTATCTTTCTTACAAAACAGAAGGCTTACTCTATAGGCATAAAGGAAAAAAAAATTTCATTTTTAGGGTGCTTGTAGTAGCCCATTGCCACTGGGAGAGGAAAATAAGAAAAGAAAAAGCTTATTTCTGGGAGAAAAACACGAATAGGTTCTAGGCTTATGCAAGATTTGGAGGAGGAGTTGTAACACCAGTGAAGGCCCCCATGAAGCAGGTTCACAATGCCTGATTAGAATGGAAACCTAGGATAATCACTCTGTGGTTCTCTCTGTGTACACATTAATAAATTTATATGCCTTTTCTTAAAAAAAAAAAAAAGCAGCATACTTTAGATGGTTTGGATTTGTGTCCCTGCTCAAATCTTTTTTTTTTTTTTTTTTTAAGAAGTCTCGATCTGTAGCCAGGCTGGAGTGCAGTGGCGCGATCTTGGCTCACTGCAACCTTTGCCTCCTGGGTTCAAGCAATTCTCTTGCTTCAGCCTCCCGAGTAGCTGGGACTACAGGTGCACGCCACCACGCCCAACTAATTTTTGTATTTTTAGTAGAGATGGGGTTTCACCATGTTGACCAGGATGGTCTCGATCTCTTGACCTTGTGATCCACCTGCCTCGGCCTCCCAAAGTGCTGGGATTGCAAGCGTGAGCCATAGTGCCCGGCCAATCCCTGCTCAAATCTTATGTCAAATTGGAGGAGAAACCTGGTGAGTGGTGATTGGATCATGCGGGCAGATTTCCTTCTTGCTATTCTCATGATAGTGGTGAGTTCTCACAAGATATGATGGTATGACAGTGTGTGGCACTTCCCTCTTCCTTCTCCCTCCTGCTCCACCATGGTAAGGCATGCTTGCTTTCCCTTTGCCTTCCACCATGATTGTAAGTTTTCTGAGGCCTCCCAGCCATGGTTCTGTACAGCCTGTGGAACTATGAGTCAATTAAACCTCTTTTCTTCAAAAATTATCCAGTCTCAGGTAGTTCTTTAGACCAGTGTCAAAATGAACTAATACAGAATATTGGTATCAGGAAAATGAGGGATTACTTTAAAGATGCCTGAAAATGTGAAAGTGACTTTGAAACTGGGTAATGGGAAGAGGTTGGAAAAGTTTAGAGGGTTCAGAAGAAGGTAGGAAGATGTGGGAAAGTTTAGAACTTCTAGAGACTTGTTGAATGGTTTTGACCAAAATGCTGATAGTGTTATGAACAATGCAGTCCAAGTTGAGGTGGTCTCAGATGGAGATGAGAAACTTATTGGGAACTGGAGTAAGGGTCACTCTTGCTATGCTTTTTGCAAAGAAACTGGTGGCATTTTGCTCCTGCCCTAGAGGTCTGTGAAACTTTCCACTTGAGAGGGATGATTTAGGGTATCTGGTAGAAGAAATTTCTTAGCAGCAAAGTATTTAAGACATGACCTGGCTGTTTCTAAAAAGGTATATTCGTATATGTGAATAAAGAGATTATTTGAAACTGAAACTCATTTTTAAAAGGGAAGCAGAGCATAAAAGTTTGGAAAATTTGTAGCCCAGCCGTATGGTAGAAAAGAAAAACCCATTTCTGGGGAGAAATTCAAGCCTGCTGCAGAAATTTGCATAAGTAAAGAGGAGCCAAATGCTAATAATCAATGCAACGGAGATAATGTCTCCAGGGCATTTCAGAGACTTTCATAGCAGATACTCGCATCACAGGCCCTGAGGCCTAGGAGGGAAAAATGGTTTCACTGGGCCAGGCCCAGGGCCCACCTGCTCTGTACAGCCTCAGAATATGGTGCCCTGCATCCCAGCTGCTCCAGCTCCAGGTGTGGCTAAAAGGGACCAAGGTACAACTACAGGCAGCTTAGTCCATTTATATTTAAAGTAATTATTGATAGAAAAAGAGTTACTATCAACATTTTAAAATTTGTTTTTTTATGTTGTAGCTATCTTGTTGCTCTTTGTATCTCTTGCTGTCTTCCTTTGTTTCGTTGATTTTTTTTTTTTTTTTTACAGTGACATGATTTTATACCTTTCTTACTTTCTTTTGTGGAAATTCCATAGGTGTTTTCTTTGTGGTCATCGTGGGACTTACATAAAACAGCTTATAGATATAGCAAACTATCGTTTTAAAGCTCTTAAAACTTAAATTCAGTTGCATATAAAAACTTTGCTTTTACTTCTCCCAACACACTGTTATTGATGTCAGAAATTATATTTTTAATAATGAATGGCCATTAATATATTTTTATAGTTATTTCTATACCTTTGTGTTCTAACTTTTAAACCAGAATTAAGTGATTTACACAATACTCTTGCACTATTACAGTATTCTGTACCTGTCTATATATCTATCTTTACCAGTTAGCTTTGTATTTTCATGCTTTTGTATTGCTGTTTAGTATCTTTCAACTTGAAGGATTCGGTTTAGCATTTTTTGAAAGGCAGTTCTAGTGATAATCTCCTTCTGCTTTTGTTTATTTAGGAAACTCTATATTTCTCATTTTTGAAGGCCAGTTTTGCCAGAGAGTGTTCTAGGTTGGTCGATTCTTTTCTTTCAGTGCTTTTTTTTTTTTTTTTTTTTTTGAGATGAAGTCTTCTTCTGTCTCCAGGCAGGAGTGCAGTAGTGCGATATTGGCTCATTGCAACCTCCGCCTCCTGGGTTCAAGTGATTCTCCTGCCTCAGCTCCCAAGTAGCTGGGACTACAGACATGTGCTACCATGTCCAGCTAATTTTTGTAGTTTTATGTTGAGACGGGGTTTTACCATGTAGGCCAGGTTGGTCTCGATCTCTTGACCTTGTGATACTCCCCCTCGGCCTCTCAAAGTGCTGGGATTACAGGCGTGAGCCACTGTACCAGGTCTTCTTTCAGCACTTTTAATAAATCATCCAATTCTCTTTTTGTCCTTCAAGGTTTCTGCTAAGAAATCCATTGCTAATCTTATAGCAGTGTCTTTGTATGTGATGAACTGCTTTTCTCTTGTTGCTTTCAAAATTCTCTTTTTGACTTTTAACAATTTGATTATAATGTGCTTCAGTGTGGATTTCTTTGGGTTCATCTTATTTAGGCCTATTGGGCTTTTTGGATCTATAGTCCATTTTCTCCCTTAGATTTGAGAAGTTTTCAGCCATTATTTCTTTAAATCAGCTCCCCAACCCTTCTCTTTCTTGGACTGCTCTAATACATATATTGGTCCATTTGATGGTGTCCAATAAGTCTCTCAGGCTTTCTTCACTTATTTTCTTTGTTATTATTTTTGTTGTTCCTTTTTGCTCCTCTGGATAATTTCAAATGATCTATAATTGAATTACTGATTATTTCTTCTGCTTGATCAAGTGTACAGTTGAACCATTCTTCTTAATTTTTCACTTCAGTTATTACATTCTTCAGCTCCAAAATTTTTATTTGGTTCCTTTTAACACTTTCTATCTTTATTTAACTTCTCATTGGTTCATGCATTGCTTTACTGAACTCATTGAGCATCAATTTGATGGTTATTTATCATTTTTTTGTCAGATAATTCATATACCTCTGTTTCTCTAGGCTCAGTTTCTGGAGATTTATTTTGTTTCTTTGACTTGATCATTTTCCCTGTTTCTTCATATTTCTTAGAACTTTGTGTTGGTATCTGCATATTAAAAAACAAAACAAACAAACAAAAAAACCAGCCACTTCTTCCAGTATTTAGTAGCTGGCTTTGTACTGGGAAAGATCTTCACCTATCAGCCTGGCTGAAAATTCTGGGGACCTCTCAAACATTTTCTGTGGATACATTTTCTCTGGACTTGTGCACATAGATTCCTAATTAGAGAGATTTTCTGGCTTCTCTTTTTTGCAAGCTCATAATCTCTTGCTCCCTCTGTTGTTTATCTTCTATAGTATGTGTCCGCCGAAGTAGCAGCACACTGTCCAGCTCTTTTTTTGTTCTTGGCAGCCCCTAGTCTTCTAGAGTACATTAGACCTTCTCTGCCTTAAGTTGAGCTACACAGAAACCAGTCCCTTTGGCAGCCCCCTGAAAAGCGAGAATTCTGGACACATGTTTTATTCTTCTCTTGCCCTCCTGAAGAAGAGGGCACTGAGCTGCATTGGCCTCTGCTGCACCACAGGTCCTTGAAATAGCATCATGCTGTTCAGCTCTTTGGTTTCTTTTCATGGGGCCTCAGGCATCTACAGTATGCCAGTGATTCAAGACAGGCAAGAAATAAACCAGTCCTATGGACATCTCCCCATTTCCCTCAAAAGCTGGAATACTGGTTGCATGCTTTACTCTTCTCCATGCCCCCTAGGGACAGGCCACTGAACCGTATCAGTCTGTATCTGCTGTAGCAAGAACCCTCTAGGACAGCAATACAGGTATTGATCGACTTATGACCTATGCAACTTACGACCATTCGACTTTACGACCACAATCGCTAGCCACGACTGCTCCGCGTCTGGCAGCGCAAACGTTGCCCAGCTGGGCGTAGGACAGTGCGGACCAGCTTCCGGCAACACTACCATCTCCGCGTGCATATAGCCTACTCAACTTACAACCAAATCGTGTTATGACCAGTCTGTCGGAACCAATCGTGGTCGTAAGTCAAGCACTAGCTGTATATCACCCAGTGTTTTTTTGTACTCAGTGTCCCACAGGCATCTAGAGTATCGTGGGTCCCATTAGCTCTCTAAGACAGGTGAGACAGAGGCTAGTCCCTCAGGCAGCCCCCTCAAAAAGTCAAAACTTTTTTTTTTTTTTTTGAGATGGAGTCTCGCTTTTTCGCCCCAGCTGGAGTGCAATGGTGTGATCTCGGCTCACTGCAACCTCTGCCTCCCGGGTTCAAGCAACTCTCCTGTTTCAGCCTCCCAAGTACCTGGGATTACAGGCATGTGACAGCATGCCCGGCTAATTTTTATATTTTTAGTAGAGGTTGGGTTTTACCATGTTGGCCAGGCTGGTCTTAAACTCCTGACCTCAAGTGATCCACCCACCTCAACCTCCCAAAGTACTGGGATTACAGGCTTGAGCCACTGGGCCTGGCCAAAAACTCAGAACTTTGAACGTATGGTCTAGTCTTCTCATTTCTTCTTCAGGGAGAAACCAAGAACTGGGAATTTTCTCCTAACCATGTGGCACTGTGCCAAGAGGACAGACTACAGTGAGGGTATGCCATGAATTTTCCTACTGGCTTCAGTGCAGCTAGTTTTTTGCTCACCTAGTGTGATGGAGCCTCTTAGCCAGCTTCTGAATTTCTCACAAAAGGAATTGGCCTGTGTATTGTTAAATCAGTGTCTCTGTGGGAGGGAGCAGAGGCTGGGGTTTCTTATTCTGCCATCTTGCTGACGTTTAACTGTGGTTTTGATTTGCATTTCCCTAAGGACTAGTGGTTTTGAGCATCTTTTCATGTGAGTATTGGCCATTTGTATATCTTCTTTGAAGAAATATCTGTTCAACTCCTTTGCCTACTTTTTAATGTTTGTTGTTTCTTCTGCAAAGTTGTAGGAGTTTTTTTTTTTTAAATAATATATTCTGGATATTAATCCCTAAACATTTATTGTTTTGAGTAAAGGAGTTTTGAGATAATTTGTTATACAGTAATGGATAACTAATAAATACTAAAAACTCCTAAATATATATACTAAATATATTAATTAGAAAATTATAATATAAAAATATTAAAAGCTAAAATTCTCTGATATTAGGAAGATAATTCTACTACAATGTATACCTTTTGTGTGTGTGTGAGACAAGGTCTCATTATGTTGCCCAGGATGGTCTCAAACTCCTGGGCTCAAGCAGTCTTCCCACCTCAGCCTCCTGAGGAGCCAGGATTACAGGTGTGTGCCATGGCAGCCAGCTTTTACAGTGTATACTTGATGTACTATTAACGTACTATTTAATGACCACTAAAAGTTTATGATAACAGGAGAAAATGTTTATACTATCTTAAATAAAAATTTGAGTGTATACATTGATACCAAGAAACTGAAATTTGAGTGTATACGTATATACCAAGAAACTGAAAAATGACATTCCATACCTTTAATATTTAATAGTTATAACAAATGAGGTTTACATGGATTTTTTAATCTCATCTTATTTTTGATGTGTCATGTAGTTATAAATACTATTTTATTTGCACTCCTGCTCTCCAATAATTTTAAATATAGATTATTTATTTTTTATTATTGCTATCCTCATTTTTTAAAATTCTCAAATGCAGATGAAATTATCAAAGTTGGTAAAATAATAATTGTTCTAGCTTCTTATCTGAAGATTAATAATGTGTTGATTTTGCTTCCTTGCTCTAGTTAGCAGTGATGTCATCTGTTATTTTTAAACTTCCTTAAAATAATATATGTAATATACTTCTAATAAGCTTCTCCTATTTAGCATATTGATCTAAACTAATTTACAATTATTTAGTCTTATTTCTACATGTTTAACTTTCTTAAAGCTCAGCACTAGTGTTTTCAGTCATGGCTTCTCCATTTTAAGGCTTTCTATTTTAATTCATTTCTTATTTTTCTGGAATATATCCTTAAATAATTTAGTTAGGAAGGCTGTCTTGGTGGTGGTATTTCTGTTGCAGTTATTGTTTTCTTGCCTGCTTGATGACATATTTCTATTGACTTGATACTTAATTGATATCTCATTTAGGTAGATAATGCTCACTCAAAATTCTCCAGATATTTTTCTGGTTTTTTTGTTTTGTTTTGTTTTGTTTTGGTTTGGGTTTTTTGCCACTTAGGGTTGAATAAGATGCCAAGTTGGTTTTTGTTTCTCTCTAGTCATCCTATGTTTTCATTTTGTTTTTAGCTTTGTCTTTGGAATTTAAAATGTTCAAATGATTTACCTGGATGAGAGTCAATTTCCATAAATTTTGCTTTGATATACAAAACAGTTTGAGTTTCTAGATGATGCTCATTTTAGTTCATACATGGAAATATCTTCTAGTATAGTTTCTGCTTCATTAATTCTATGTTTGTCTCTTAGGGACATCTATTAATTTTATAACGCTGTCTTTTTTTCAGACTTCTGTTTCAGAATAGTCTCTTTCATCAATTTAATCCTTGGCTAGCATAGGAATAAAATAATAAAAGCAGTAGTTTCTGTTTGCCCTCCTTGGTTATGCAGTCCTCACAGGAGAACATCTCCCCGCCCCCCAACCCCCACCTCAGCTCGGTGAAACTTCTACACCTTAGTTGTGGAAATTGGAAGGGGTGGGTAACTACTCACTCCCAATCCACATCCATAATAAATTACTTTTTATCATCTTACCAAAAATCTGTAGAATGTCCCTTTATTCTATTTTGTAGATGCAGAGGTTTGTTTTCTCTTTGTAATTATTTTATTTTGTAGGTTTCTGAGGGAATTTCAAGAGGGGAGAGTTTTTTAATCAGGCTCATCTTAATGTTATGTCTGGAGCTCAAGCCACTGAATTATATATTTTGTAATACATTTAGACCTACATCAATGAATTGAAACTGCAAGGAAAGAGTTAAATTTATTCCTCAAGTGTGGTCAAAATCTGTAGAGAAAAGAGGAACAGCTTCTATTGAAGAAAGTTAGCTGGGTAGGTATACAGTCATTGCCGAGGAAGGCTTGCACAGGGTGAAATCTTTGCCTCTCTGCTGCTATAAGGGACTAGCACAGATACACGGACAAGTGGGGTCATTTCCAGATATTAGGTCACAGCAAAAGCAGCCAAGATGGATCCTCAGTGGTGAGTGATAATTCTTATTCTTTGCAGAGAAGTTATGAGTTGTGACCGCAGTGAAAGGCTGAGGTTGAAGATGGTGCTTTGATGTGTGTCCTCCACTTAGTTCTAAATGGAGAAACTTTTTTTTCTACAATAGATCTTTGTCACATGAAAGTGAGAATTATTTGCAATGCCCAAAGCAGTTTATTGGTGGTGGTTATCTGTATATTTTTAGGTGCCTACTTTTTGTTTTGTAAATTTGTTATTCAAATACTGAATGTTACAGTCATTGATTTTAAGTGAAGAATCAGGAATTTTAAAAATATCTGTGTAAGAATGACAAATGACAGGGAATGAATTTTTTTGTCTACCAGGGTCAGTTTCGTCTGAGGGTGGGGGAATAAGATACAGAAGGTAGAGTGCGAGAGACCCAGGAAAAGAAAGAGAAAAAAGAGGTATAAGGAGAAAATGCAAAAATCAGTTAATGTGTCATGGTCAGGCCATGGGAGATTCTGGGCAGGGTGTGGTAGTGGAAGGAGGTAGAGTACTTCCATTAGCTACTGTGTATTGAAACATGCGTGATGTGCTGTGTACTTTACTAATGTTATTTCACTGAATTTTATTCTTCACAATGACTTTTGGAAAGATATCATCATTCTGTTTAGCAGATGAGGTAACTGTAGCTTACAGAGGCTAAATAACTTGCCCAAGGTCACACTGTTCATAAGGCGTAGAGCTAAAATCTTTCCTGTTTGCTTCGCTGTGCACCAGAAAGTTTCTCCTTGCTGTGGAGACTTCCTGGAAGGAATCACATCCGCCCTTCTCTTGGATGGTGGCAGCTGGCGCCAGTCACTATGTATTTATAATTACTATTCTTTGAAAACTGAAGTAACTTTCATCTACTCAGTGCTTACTGGTTGGAGAAACAGCATTGTTGCTTTCATTTTAGAAGACTAAAATTTAATTTTCAAGTAACAATTCCTTTTGCTCCAATGGAATTTTGAAATGTTATACTTGTATGAAGAAAAAAAGAATTTTGGAATTAATAACTTTTGTGGAACTATAGAGGGGATACTACTTAATTATGCTAGCACTGCCTGTAGAGGTCTAAAGAACCACAGGCTGCTGTCTATATTGTTCTTGTTAAGATTCTTTCTGTTCACGGTGCCGGAAGATTGGTCATGAATCAATAATAGCCATTAAACAATGTTTACTCTCATAAATGAAATAAATGCAAATATAAACAGCACTGAAGTATCATTGTTTTTCTCTATCAAAGAGGTAAATATTAAAATTTAAAAAGCAAGCAAGGGCCAGGCACAGTGGCTCAGGCCTGTAATCCCAGCACTTTGGGAGGCCAAGGTGGGAGAATCACAAGGTCAGGAGTTTGAGACCATCCTGGCCTACATGGTGAAACCCCGTCTCTACTAAAAACACAAAAAAACTAGCTGGGCATGGTGGCACGTGCCTGTAGTCCCAGCTACTCAGAAGGCTGAGGCCAGAGAATCACTTGAACCCAGGAGGCAGAGGTTGCAGTGAGCCGAGATCTGCCACTGCACCCCTTCCCCCGGCGACAGAGTGAGATTCCATCTCAAAAAAAAAAAAAAAAAAAAAAAGGAAGCAAGCAAGAATCCTGCATCTTGCTAAGAAGGGAGGATTATTTATACCCTAGTTGCCCACTAATGGTGATATCATCTTTCTGGACAATAATCTAGTGATACATATCAAAAGCCCTTAAAGTATACATGCCATTTAACCAAGTCATTCACCTTTTGGGAATTTATTCTAAGACATAATGATACATGTTTGTCAAGTTTTAGTGATGGATATTTTTCTTGCTATTGTTTCTAATAAGGGAAATCTTAGAAACAACTTATGTTTGAAAACAAGTGATTGATTAATTATGGGACATCCATAATGGAATGCCATGTAATTATTTAAAATTCCATTGTAGAACAATTAATAATGTATTTAGTTAAAGAAGAAAAATGCAGAATGAATAGTGCTGCTACTTTTATACAATGTTACATGTATACAAACAATGTTAATCAGAAATATAGGTAGTTTGCATTTTCTACTGTGTGCTTTTGAAGTTGAATCCCATCTGCAGGCAGAAAAATAAAGCTAAATATTTAAGAGAAAGAAAAACACAACAGCTGGTTTTTCTCAGAGAAGCAACCATCTAGTGGTGTGTGATCATTTGCAAGTTGCAAGATTCTATAGTTGGGGCTTTAGCCCTTTGCGTTTATCTTTTTCATCTCTTGAATCTTCTTCAAAATACACCCCCTCTACCCATAACTCATTACATCTTGAAAGTCATGTTTTGATAGAATTTTATATTTAGAACAGGCTGGAGCACTCTTCCTTTATTTTACAGACATGATTGCATGGCTCTCTAGGGTGAGTTGCATATTGAAAGGGCGGAGAGTGCAGTGGCTAAGTGGCCACACATTGAAACCAGGCTGCTGGGTTTTGAATACCAGTTCTCCAACTTCCAAGCTATGTGATTTTGGACCAAGTTGCTTAGCCACTGTAATTCCCAGTTTCTTGTCTGTAAAATGGGAGCATGGTAATATGTTGTAAAGTAGTTGTGAGATTTTCATGTGCTTAGAACTTTGTCCTGCTAAGTACTCAGGAATTGTTAGTAGTTTTTATTACTATTACTGTTTGGATTAAGAAACAGAGGAAAAGTGATTTGTCCACGATTAGACAACCACTTAATGGCATTACTAGGAACGGAATGGAGGAAGGTTTTTTCCATCAGAAATGTTCAGTATCCTCTGAGCCTGGCAGCACAACCCCAGTTTGTGCTTTTGGGGTGGAGGAGCTGATCTGAAACAAGCAGTACCCAAGGACAAGTCCAGCCTTTAGGGAGTGACTGGTCACAGTGGGAAGCCAAGTGGTAGAAAGGCAGGTGAGGCTAAGGAAATCGAGAGTCAAGTTAGAAGCAGGGATGAAGCCTGGAGCAAAGAGCTAGTGCAAGAGAGAACAGATGACTCAGAGACCGTGGGGCTTTTGCAGGCCACCAGCTATGGGTTTCATGGTAGGTCAATGTGGTTTAAAGTCTCAAGGCCTGGGTGATTAAATAGATAAATGGGGTCTAGGTGCATGGGGGAACTGCAAGCATAGCTTCGAGAAGACGTCTAATGGATAGTAATAATAGATGATGAAGCTAGGTGGGGCCACAGCAAGTAGCCCAGAGCCAAGGCATCCAGCTATAATCATCCTAAAGGAACAGCCTAAGTTTGAAGAATCATAAACAAGTAGAGACATGATAAAGATTTACTTAAAAAAGTCATCTGGCAGGCTGGGCATGGTGGCTCATGCCTGTAATTCCAGCACTTTGGGAGGTTGAGGGAGGCAGAATACGAGGTCAGGAGTTCGAGACCAGCCTGACCAACATAGTGAAGCCCTGTCTCTACTAAAAATACAAAAATTAGCTGGGCATGGTGGCATGCGCCTTAGGAGGCGGAGGCAAGAGAATCACTTGAACCCAGGAGGCGGAGGTTGTAGTGAGCTGAGATCACGCCACTGCACTCCAGCCTGGGCAACAGAGCAAGACTCTGTCTCAAAAAAAAAAAAAAATCATCTGGCAGAAAAATGAGAACTGATTTGGAGTGACAAGGAGAGCATTTAAAAAACTACTGGAATAAGCCGAGGGGAAATGATGAGGGCATGAAACCAGGGCAGTTATGGTGGGATCAGAGAGGAAAGGATACATTTAAGAGATATTTAAGCACCAGAATGGACAGAATTTGGTTTTTGAGAGATGTAGACACTGGGAGGGAAAGAGGTCTAAGCGCATAGAGTAATCCTTCACAAAATGGAAAGTACAGGAAGTGGAGTGGGTTTGGGCCAGGCAGAGAGAGAGGACAGATGGTGAATTCCTTCTCTGTTGTGTTGAGTTTGAGGGGCCTGTGGAGCAGCTGGATGGAGATATCCAAGCAGACAAGTAGGTATTTAGGTGCAAGTTCAAAAAACAGGGGTGACCTGGAATGCACATGAAGAGTCTTCTACATAAGTACAGTTGATAGTTGAAATTCTTACTGTGGGTGAATTCAGTAGCAGAGAGGATGGAGGATTGAGAGGAAACCAAGGACAGAACCGGGAAATCCTTGACATTTGAGGAGGGAGATGAGGAAGAAGAATCTACAACAGATACTGAGGAGGAGCTAGAGAGACTGGAGCAGCCCAGAAGAAAAATGATGTCATATAAATCAAGTGGGCTTGTAGTCCCAGCTACTCAGGAGGCTGAGGCACAAGAATCGCTTGAAACCAGGAGGTGGAGTTTGCAGTAGGCTGAGATCACGCCACTGCACTCCAGCATGGTGACAGAGCGAGATTCCATCTCAAAAAAAAAAAAAAAAAAATAAGGAGAGAGAAAGAAAAAAAAAGGAAAAAATCAAGTGGGAAGATGGATGCAAGAAAGAGGAGACAGCATTCATGGAAAGAGCATATTTATCAAGCTTCCATGTTGAGGACATGAGATGTGACATGAAAGGTGACTCTAGTCACTAAATGTTAAGCGTTCAATTGTGGCTCCCTCAAAATTCATATGTGGAGGTCCTAACTCCCAGCACCTCAGAATTTGACCATATTTGGAGATAGGGTCTTTACAGAAATAATAAAATTAAAATGAGGTCATTAAAGTGGGTCCTAATCCAAGACGATTGTTGTGCTTATTGTAAGGAGAGGAAACAAGCAGAGGGAAAGCCGTGTGAAGATGCAGGGAGAAGACAGCCATCTACATACAAGCCAGGGAGAAAGGCTCGCAACAGATCCTTTCCTCACAACCCTCAGAAAGAACCAACCCTGTGGATACCAGAAGTTTGGACTTATGGCTTCCAGAAAAAAAAATAAATTTCTATTGTTTAAGCCACCCCACTTTGTGGTACTTTGTTACCATAGCCCCTGCAAACTAATACACTTGGTTGAGAGTGTAGACAGCCAGAAAAGGAAGCTATGAATAAGTGCATCAGAGAGGAAGGAAAGAAACCAAAACAGGATTAGGTCACTTAGGTTAAGAGCAGAAACATGTCACAAAGCAGAGCGTAGTCACAGCATCAAATTCTGCAGAAAGGTGAAGTAGGAGAATGACTGAAAATGTCAGTCCAGAGGCCTTCAGTGACCTTTGCAGAGCTCTCCCAGTTATGTGGAAGCAGTAGACTTTGGAAAGCTGGGGACATGGAGGCAGCACAGATGGTCTCCTGCAGAAAATTTGGTGATACAATGAGACCTCCTCACTGGAGTAAATGCACCTCTGCTGTCCATGGAAATAATCTGGAGCCAAGCCAGCCAGACCCAGAGTTCTTCCTTCCTCTGTTTTAAAGGTTAAACAGAGCCAGGGTCAATGGCTCATGCATGTAATCCCAGCAACTCAGGAGGCTGAGGTGGGAGGATGGCTTGAGATGAGGAGTTTAGCTCGAGACTAGTCTAGGTAACATAGCGACACTCCCATCCTGAAAAAAAATTAATTTAAATAATAAAAAAAAAAACCTAACCAAAAATAAAATTCAATACTTTATTTTTCCCACCCAAAACTTGTTTGAGAAGGATTTCTGGAAGAAAATAATTTTAGCAGTCATTTAACATGTTGGATATTAGGTACAGATACAGATTCTATTCTGTATTGTCAGTTCAGAGGCAAATTGAGATTTGAGGCTTCACAGAGGTAAAGCCTCTGGTGAATCTGGTGACGTACAGAAGAAGACAAACCCAAGAGGAATTTCAGGGATCATTTATAATTTACATCAATAAGCAGAACAGGAAAAAAACCCATTGGAGACTGGAATAGAGAAGTATTAAAACATTTTCTTAGAAAGCCTTGAGTCAAAATTAGTCTTCCTGTAGTAGCAGGAATATGATAAGCCAAACAATCCTAATGTCACAGCTCTATATTATTAGGGGTCAAAATAATCAGGTTTAACTGCCCTAAAACATCAAGTAAAAATAAAAGGAATGAACATTTAGTTAAGTAAACCAATTAGTCAATACAGGCCAGAAACTGCTAAAACTGGGTAAACCTAAAATAAGATTTTATTTTCACCAAAAAGGCCAACTTAGATTACCACCCCAATCTTACAACTATTTTCAACTAACTAAACAATAAATATTTATCAAGAGCCTGATAGTTTAAGGTACTGTGAGAAATACAAATGAAATCGCTGATACTTTTTTTAGTCTATTTAGAAATAGAAACCCACAATTATGAAATGGCAAAAGCAATTAATGCAGTTAATAATTCAGTAATTGTTTTAAAAAGAACATGACAAAAAGTTCATTCTCACTAAATATCAAAGAGAGAATTATATGCCAATTCAAACACCAATGAGATATTTTTCTGTATCAGATTGAGAGTAAAACAAACAATCCAATTAGAAAAATGGGGAAAAGATAAAGAAAGACATTTCCCCAAAGAAAATATACAGATGGTGAACAACCACCTAAGACAGTCAACATCATTTGCCTTTATGAAAAAATTAAAATCACTACATACCTATAAAAATGGTTAAAATAATAACATAATAAAAGATAATTCAACACCAAATGCTGGCAAGATGCAGAGAAATTGGATCATGCATGCATTGCTTGTTGGGAATGTACAACGGTACAGCCGCTCTAGAAAACAGTTTGACAGTTTCTTACAAAACCAAACATGCATTTAGTATATGACCCAGCAACTGTATTCTTGGGTTTTGATCCCAGAGAAATAAAAATGTATGCTCCTGCAAAAATCATTACATTAATATTTATACCAGCTTTATTCATAATAGTAAAACTCTGGGGGGAAAAAAAAGTTCTGCAGTGGGTGAATAGTAACACAAACTGTTTGTGCAAGATGTTACCACTGAAGGAATCTGGGTGAAGGGTGCACATGACTTCCCTATGCATTTTTTCAACTTCTTTTGAATCTATAATTATTTAAAAATAAAAAGTTTAAAAAGTAATTTAAAAAAACAAAAAATGTTAATATTTACTAAATATTTTCAAAATGCCAATTCAAAAACAAGATATTTTCCTGTTTCAAATTAACAATTTATGGGGATTTTGGGAGGATTGGGAGTCATAATGCTAGTAAGTATGGAATAAGAGGTTCTTCCTTGTACTGCTGATTGTGAGACTACAAATGGATAGAACATTTCTGGAAAGCAATCTATCAGCATATATCAAGAGTCTTAAAAATGACTGTACAAGCAGACACCCATTCTGGACACTGTCAATTTTTCTATGTTTTTAGTAATTTTTTTGTTCAGTTTCTTCATTTTTGTTTCAGGCACTGTACTAAACATTAAAAATAGACCAAAGATGAGTAAACATGATTTCTGTACTCAAGAATTTCAGTTTTGTGGTAAATATATCAAAGGTGATTTTTTATAAGAGGTTTTTATAAGTGTCAAAAGTTTCACAGGAGCTTGAAAGTAGCTGTTGCCTCTTTGTCTGCAGGCAGTAACATGTCTCAGATAAATGCCAGGATTTTGAGTCAGTTTGGTTGGTGTCAAATAATAAGTAGTTAATAAATAATCTTTTACTTATTAGTGGTATCACTCTGGGAAACGTATCAGCTCCCTGAACTTCAATGTCTTCTGTAAGATGAGGCTAACTACCACTTGCCAATGCCACGAGGAATATAAGAATTTATAAAGGACAGGAAGTCCTATATAAATAAAATATTTTAGGACTTACATTCTTTGCTTTAAAATCTATTATATTTTCTCTATTTTTAATTGTCAGAGTTCTTTAGCTCTGCCTTTTCTGATTGATTACCAGCAAATGGACTCTTACCTATAACCTGGAAGTTGCTACAGTAGACCTCCTAACAATAGATAAGAGAAGGGCATGCCAAATGCAGGTGAATCAGGTGAAAGTCAAGCAACAAAGCCACCTAAAATAAATTTTATGTAAGGTGGATGCCAAAAACATTAAAATAAAATTCTATTCTGTAATCGTAATCATGTAAGTGCCTTCATGAAGTTGTCTATGAAAACCTGGTTTTTAGCTTTCTGGACTTCAAATATTTTAAGTTTGCTTTTCATTTATAAAGATTTTTTTGCTCATTAGTAATCATGAACTGTACTCAAATTTATACTTCTAATTCTAGAAGATATATAAACTACCATTTCTTAATGATAAAAATGTTTATATATCTTGCTCTAGTAATTTTACCTCTAGGGATATAGCTAATTAAATAATAAGAGATACAGAAACATATTTGTGCACCAAAATGTTTATTACATTATTTAATAAAATGAAAAATAAGAATCAACCTAAATAATTAGATGAATAGTTAAGAAAGTTAAAAATGAAGTTAATAATGACTCTTTAATGAGAGAAGACAATATAAAGCTACAGACAGAATTAAAAAGAAAACAATGCACACAATATGTGCTTTATTTGGTAAATGGTTCCTAAAAATAAAGTTCACAGAAAGAAATTTTTTTTTTTTAGACGGAGCCTCACTCACTTTGTCACCTAGGCTGGAATGCAAGTGCAGTGGTGCGATCTTAGCTCACTGCAACCTCCACCTCCAGGGTTCAAGTGATTCTCATGCCTCAGTCTCCCCAGTAGCTAAGATTATAGGCACATGCCACCATGCCCAGCTAATTTCCTTATATTTTTAGTAGAGACACAGTTTCACCATGTTGGCCAGGCTGGTCTCAAACTCCTGACCTCAAGTGATATGCCCGCCTCAACCTCCTAAAGTGCTGGGAGTATAGGCATGAGCCACTGCACCTGACCTAGGGAAAATTTTAGAAAGAAAGCTCCATATCAGGAATTGAGAAGCTGGTGTTTTAATTGAGAATATATTTGCACAGAAAAATAGTGACATAAATATTGGTTTACAAAACAAACCAACAAACCAATGTTCTTTAATCTTGCATCAGGAGCTGCCCAACAATTCCAAAAGGTCAGCTAATGCAAAACCATCTGAGGACAGATGAATCAGCCAAACAAGAAGGAAAGGGGAAGGGAAAGTGTCACTCACAGGAGGCCTTTGAGGCAGTGCATAAACCGTGCCTCTCTACTATCCAGAATAGATAGTTGAACAGAACATCCAGAACAGGGTTGATGAAGCAGGACAATGAAGGGCAGCTACTCCTAAGGTGGAGATGATGCTGGAGCACAAATATGTCAAAACAGTCATAGTAGTTACCTCCAGATTGGTGGGATTATGGAAATAAGAAATTATGGAAATATGGAAATTTGACTAAAATTGCCAAACCTTCTAGTACAATTACATTGTTCTGCTGAGCAGGATGAAATCAAGTTGAAAAGTAATCTAGTAGTGAGGTACAGCCCTTACACCAGGAGTGGCCAACATAGATCCTCAGATGATGGAAATGAGTGATGAAGGTCTGTGGTTTATGTACAGCTCCATGACGTATGAATGGAGGAAACTGTGTATGCCCACAGGCGAGCCCCATTTCGAGGAGTGCTGCTGGTCACCACTCTGTTGTCCTGTGTATAAGGATGTGGTTCAGAACAGCCAAGCCTTCTATTTCAAGAGAAGCCGGAAAGGCAAACTTATCAGTGAAATCCTAATTTTCACATAATGGCTCCATGTATGGAGGGTCGGTTTGGTGTAAACCATCAGTTTTACCTCTGACCTCTGTTAGTGCATCAGGAGGGAGTGAGAAAATTGTAAATGGAATATTTTAGGAATATTATGTTGGGGCCCAGGCTGTAGTGAGTCAGAGCTAGAAAGTAGGGGGCTGGAACGATTTGCTTATTAATTTATTCAATAAAGTTTTATTTAATGTTGGAAAGATGAAGATGAATCAGATATAAATCCTGTTTAGAAGCTTCTATGGGAAGAGATATTACCGTAGCTAATATGTCTTGGCATCTGGCAGGAATTATGGCATACTATGTTGTATCATATATAATCTCATTTAATCATCGTAACTGCAGAAGGTAAGTAGTATTATCCCTGATTTTCCACAAGTGAAAACTGAGTCTTGCTTAGTCACATAGCTAACAACAGAACCAGTATTCCAAACGCCAATCTAATTCCAGAGCCAAGCTATGAACAACCATTGTATATATTATGTCAGATCAGGGAAGGAAGACATTACTTCCAGCAGCAGAAGCGTTTGTGGATGAAGAGATTTGAGGTTGGAGAGAGCTGTGTTGAGCCAGGTCCAAAACAATTTCTGGCAACCATATGATAAAGGTAAAAGCCAGGGATTGACAAGTAAGAGCTGGTGGACTAGAAATGGTCCATAGACAGATAGTCATCAAAATAACAAAACCAAACAAAAACCTTAATTATAATTAACTGCCAATATTTCAAAAATCTGGTGAGTTCACATAAGCTTAGATTTCCAGCTATTCCAGAGAATAAGAATGTCTAGTAACAGTGGGCCAACAATCCTGCATAGTAACAACTAGTGAATCTGGCAGAGGCTGTCCAGCTTCCAATGGGGTAAAGCTCTCCTCTTCCTGTGCAGCCTGCTTGCCTCATTTATATGAGCTGCTTGGATGCTGCAGATGCCTGAGTCTGAGAACTTTGGTCTGGAAAGTGAGGCAGCAACAGGGAAGAAGGAATAACCTATGGATCAAGGAAGGTGAGAACTGGTAGTCCAGAAATGAAGATTATTTTCAAGTCTGGACCCAGCCAGTCCACTCCTTTGAGGAGGTAAGATTCTAAGGAAAAGGCCATTGGCATTCTTCTCTTCAAGACCTCTGGGTGTTGGAAGAAATTGAATTGGGAGAGAGGGGGAAAACTTGACTCGGGGCTCAACACAGACATGTAAATTTGAAGGAAATGGAGAGTTTAGACGACAGGCAGTAGAAAAGTTAATGTGTCCATTCTGTGACTGACCCAAGATTCTGTTTCCAGGTGACCTCTCTGGCTTGCTATGAGAGGTTCATGGCTGCAGGGGAAAAGTTAGAAAAAAAAAAGGAAAACAAGCCAAAATCCAGCCCCTTAAATGCTTCTAATCTTATTTTCACACAAGCAGGAAGAGTGATCCCTTTACACGCTCTTCAGGCATTGACTGAGGGTCCCAGTCAAGAACCATTCAGTTCTAGGGCCCTTAGGAAAAATGTTTCCTTAGGTTAAAGGAACTTTAGACAGGTTATTACCTTTTCTGAGCCTCAGTTTCCTTGTCATTTAGAAGGTTGAATGGCTTCCACGTTCAGAGGGTAAGGATTAAGAGGGTAAGTGAAGGAATATCAAGTGCATAGCTCAGAGTAGGAAGAAACAAGTGACCATTGTCATGACCGGGGCAAGGCCAAGAACTTTACATAGATGCTGTCTTTACCGTTTTTTGTTGCTAAAACAGAATACTATGGACTGGGTAATATACAAAGAAAAGAAGATTGTTTGGCTCATGATTCTGGAGGTTGGAAAGTCCAAGATTGGGTGACTGCTTCTGGGGAGGACCTTGTCCAGCATCAAACTTGGTGGGGAAGCAGAAGTGGGCATGTGTGAAAAGGGCAAAACATGAGAGGTGGACTTGCTTTATAACAACCTACTCTCACAGAAACTAATCCAATCCTGGGAGAGCAAGAACTCACTCTTCCAAAATGTTCCACCAGAGTGACATTAATTCTTCTTAATAACCTAATCACCTCTTTAAAAACCCACCTCCTGGGCTGGGTGTGCTGACTCATGCCTGTAATCCCAGCACTTAGAGAGGCCAAAGTGGGAGGATCACTTGAGCCCAGAAGTTCAAGACCAGAGAGGGCAACATGGCAAGACCCTGTCTCTACAAAAAATTTAAAAGTTAGTTTGATGTGGTGGTGTGTGTCTGTGGTCCCAGCTACTCAGGAGGCTGAGATAGGAGGATTACTTGAGTCCAGAAGGTTGAAACTGCAGTGAGCCATGATTGCACCACTCCACTCCTGCCTGGGCAACAGAGCAAGACCTTCTCTCAAAAAAAAAAAAAAAAAGACCCAATTTTTCAACATTGCCACAGTGGCTGTCAAATTTCCAACACATGAATTTTCTCAGGGACATGCACAAATCATAGCAGGTGTTGTCCCTGAATCCTTGCAGTAAGTACATAAGTTAGTATTGAAAAAAATGAGGAAATTGAGGTTCAGAAAAAATTAGTAACTAAGATTGCACAATTAGTAAAGAGCAGAGTAGAGAGACTTACTCAAAAACTGCTCACCTGCTCAGCATTCTGGCCATAGGATGACATCTATCTGACATTCTAACGGTAGTCACATCACATTATCAGCTAGAAATGAAAACAGATTCAATTCTATATCCTGCTAAAAGATTGAGGGTCACACTAGCTGTGTGATTCTAGGCAGGTGGCCAAAACCCTCTGAAAGGCAGTTTCCTCATCTATAAATTTCTTTAAAATGTATTTATTGTGAAGATTAAATGAAGTAATGCATTTAAAATACTTAGAGTGCCTTAGAGTTCTAGCAGAGTGCCTAGCTATAGTAATCAGTTAACAGATATTGACCTTAATAAATAGATATTTACTGAGCCTCCACTCTGGGCCTTTTACTATGCAAAGTACCAGGAGTGCAAAGGGAAATGAAACATGTTCCCCAAACTTGTGGAACTCAGAACAGGCCAACTGTATGAGCAGTGGATTTTTAACACAATGAGGAAACTGTTATAATGGAAAAATAGTGTGAACAGGGACTGAATAAGATAAAGATATGGTGAAAAATAGAGGGAAGGGTTCAGGCTCCAACTGTGGAGTGATCTGGATCTGTAAGGAAGAGTAGAATTTTGCAGTAGAGAAGATAGGGAAGACATTCCAGGCAGAAGAAATCACTTGCACAAAGGGAAAGAGGGCAAAAAGTTTTCAAAGTGTCTAGGGGTGGGGAACAGTGGGGAAGATGATCAGGGAATAGTGAACGGTTCAAGTGTAACTGTTGTATGGGTTGTGGGGGCAGTTGTACGGGTTGGGTGATAAAATCAGAAGAGAAAAATTGATTCACACTTTGAAAGGCCTTGTGTGTCTTGTTAAGAAGCGTGACCACTAACTAGTGAGGAGTAAGGAGTGGGTCTTTAAAGGAAGGAAGTTTCATAATCAAATTGTTTTCCATGAGTTATAATGAAGGGAGCCAGCTACAAGCCTGTTGCAATCAACTGTCCAGATGAGAGGTGACAAGAGACTCCAAAATTGGCCACTAATGAATTGAAAATGGGTGGTGAGGAAGAAAGAATACAGGGTGACATAAACACAACATGTAAAATCCAAGGTGTGAAAATGGCCTGGTCCCTTCTTCCTTACCACAGCCATCCCAAGAGACCAAAACAAAAACACAGAAAATCTCCTTTAAAAATAATCTCTTTTGTTTGTATGCAAATAGGCCTTGTACAGTGAAAATGCAACTCAAATGCAATGTTTTGTCTCCAGTCCACCACATGCAAAGATCAAATTGGTTTACAAATGCTGTCCTTAAAAATTTCAACTCCTTACATTAAAACTATAGCCAACTAGTGCAAGTTAAGATTGTTTGCAGTCTTAAATAAGATTTGAGTAAAGCTGAAATTAAGACACTTTTCTTCATTTAAAGGACGTATACAGTAGAACATTTAAAAATTAAATACCAATAAATTACCAACATCTGTGATGCTGCTTTTCAGAACTCAAAGTAAATATCTGATTCCAAACTCGTTATATTTTCAATCTTTAGTCGTACTTAGGAGCATTAAACCAATATTCAAGACTGTGACTCTGAAAAGGATAGCCTTAAGAGGCTATCCCTTGCTCACATTGCTGAAGAATAGAAAGAGTGACATCTTTTTCTACTGGAAAATTTATTTCAGTAATGGCTCTGGGTGGTGGCAGACCCTTCAAATCTTCCAGATAAAGCATGTGATGGAAGCAGTAGGGAGCTACGAAAATTGCAACTCTATGATTCTGCATCACCAACTGGAAAACTACAAGCCCAGCTTAACAAATGCACATTTTAAGGGTTCATGGAAGTGTTACGTGTCTGGCTTTTGGTCATGAAGATGCCACAGGGAAGTAAGTCTTTAAACATGCAGTGCTTCCTCCCCACCTCTGTTGTGAAATGGAAACTTAAAAAAAAAAACAAAACCACTGAAAAAATCACTGGTTTTGTTTTTTAACAAGTTTAGTCATATTGCCTGTGTTCTATATACCCCAATCTAAATATTTTACTTTATAGTGTACATTTAATTTATACTCAAGTAAATATTTTACATAAGGTGCTTTCACAGATCTTCATGCTTCCCCAAATTTTAAATATGCCGCTATTTGTTAAAATGTGTTAGTTCTGTTATGTATTATATTCCTTTCCCTGCACACGTAGAAAAAAAATATGGACTTAACCTTCAAGCAACTTTTACATTTAGAATGTTACCTCATTTCATTTCTTCTAACTGAGGTTATAAAGAAAATGACAAATGTCACAGACGTCGTAAAGAAATGACAGTTTCCCAGAATATGTAAACGTACACCCTTAAGCAAACAAGCCACTTAAATTCACAGTCACAGTCTTTCAAATACACGACAGGCAGGCAAGGAAGCAGAGGTGCTCCATATTCTGAGGTAAGACTAAAGATTGAAAAGATAACAAGTTTGGAATCAGATATTTACTCTGAGTTCTGAAAAGTAAAATCACAGATGTGGGTAATTTATTGGTATTTAAGTTTTAAATGTGCTACCGTATACATTTCATTTGTATTAGAAACATTTTACATAGTTATATTATTTGTTAAATAATACACCATCTTTTGTATAACCTATCAGAAGAAGTCCTAAGATTGTACGATTAGATTGTAAATCCTACTGAATAGCTGGAATACAAAAGTATTAAATTGGAAAGAAAAGTAAATCACTTAGACCATCCTTCCCCCAGGATGTTCTCTACACAGTGTTATCCATGAAAAATGTTTATGCAGACACCTTTATCATTTAAAACATGAAGAGAAGGAGAACAGATATGTCGAGAAACTTATTCCTGAGACAAGAGACTGGGGAAAATTTTTCTTACTTGTGACCTACACAGCCTAGTTAGACTACCTCATGCTTTTAAGATGGTGTTTAATCATGAGGACATGATACATAACTGAAGTTGTAAATGTTGAAAATCACTTGGTGGCAAGCACCTTGTCTTTATTAGATCAGTATAGGGCTCCTGCATTCAACTATAGTCTCTCGGAGGGCAGGGACCACACTTCTTAGCTCACCTTAGATCTCAAGAGCAATCCAGGGCCTTCATTCAGTCAGGGCTAGTTAAGCATTTGTTGATTGAATGAAGGAAATAAAAAAAACCCAGAAATTCCAAATGGTGCAATTACACCTGTGAATTTTAAGGTGTTATTAGAAAATGGGAAACATTACTGAGATTTGAAGATGGATAGGAACAAATGAAAATGTCTATATTTGTGTGTTACTAGAGTCAATAGTGATTGCCAATTCCTATGCAGCCCTGACAACACCTCTGAAGCCTTGGCCAACCCCTTCCATGAGGTGTTGGGATACACGACAGGCAGGCAAGGAAGGAGAGGTGCTCCATATGTTTTCTTGCCGCTAGATCCTGGTCTTTAGTGTCCATGGGGTGAGTTGTGAGCCCATCAGTTCTCCACACTACAGTCCTTCCCATCAGTTCCCCACACTACAGTCCTTCTCTGGCTTAGCCTTGCTTCCCTGCCCTGTGGTCCAGGTCCCCACTGGTCTCTGTGGCCTGCTCCCACAGGGGATGGACCTTGCTTCCCTTCCCTGTGGTCCAGGTCCTCACTGGCCCCTGTGGCCTGCTCCCATAGGGGATAGACCTTGGTCCACACATTTCTCAGGAGCTCCTGATTCTGGGCATGCCCCAGCACACCTTGACTCCACTCTGCCCTGTCTCCATCAGATCATAGACCTCACTTAGACCCTGGATATGGGGTTGCTGATCCCCCACATGCTGTGGTTGTCACTATCCTGAGCTCTACCCGGGAGCTCATCTTCCTAATCTTCTGCATTGCCTATTCTGCTAAAGCAACTGCACATCTGAAGGCTATACGTATCCCCAGTACAATGGTACATTTTCTAAAATGCGTACACCCTAATGCTTACTCTTTTGACAAATTTTCCTTAACCTACCTTTTAATATAAGCAAATTCAGTCTTCAATCCAAATAAATGTGTTTTGCTGCTAAAGCCACCATGCGATTTTGAGAGAAAGTGAAGATGGACGGTCTTTTGCATTCACTTGTAGAATCCTGAAAATGCCTCTTGGTGTCCCTTGCCTTTCTGACTTCTCACTTAAAGACATCTAGACAAAAATGTGTCCATGGGTCCTAGTTTCCGAAATTGATGGAATGCAAGTTAAGAAACAATACACATTGCCTCTTTCTTAGCATGCATTAATGGTAGGTGAGAATTTGCATCATGAGAAAGTAAATAAAAGAAGACTCCCCAGGGCAGCTAGGGAGTCAGAAAAAGCCGAACTATGATGACAGTGGAGTACGTGTTAGAGGTTACGAGAGTAAGGGTCCATCCCTCCCTACCTCGGTAACTCATTGGTATAATATAAATGCTAAGGCTGCAAAATTTTGTCTCAGACAAAGAAAAGTACTCAACTTCTAATGCTTAATTATGTAAAATTTTCTTTTAAAGTACAAGTTAAAACTATTTCACCCCTCAAAGAAACAAGAAACTCATTACATTTCTAAGAATGTTCCTCCAGAAACATGGAACTGAAAGCTATTTGCTAAAATTGATCTGGCCCTTAAAA
Source organism: Sapajus apella (assembly GCF_009761245.1). NCBI lineage: Eukaryota > Metazoa > Chordata > Mammalia > Primates > Cebidae > Sapajus > Sapajus apella. The sequence goes on along the minus strand of NW_022437111.1, from coordinate 1,535,405 downwards.
AACTGGGGCTTTCTTTAATTTATCTAAGGAATTGACATAAAAGCCTAGGGTTCTGCAACAGAAAAATGCAGAAAGTGTCAAAATAGAAGGCAGAAATACAAAATCAGACTTTTCACAACAAGGTACTACGTATAGCATTTGATTCCAAGTGTGCAACGTGGGTAAGTGAACATGTGTACTGTGAAATTGATGCTAATTTTCTTTCCCACTAGTCTAGAAGCCCTCTAAAATGTCACATTAGTGATTTAGTTACTTTACCAGGAATCCAGGTATGTGGTTATTGTGTGCGGTTTTTTTTAATTAACAAACTTTATTTTAAGAACAGTTTTAGATTTTCAAAAAATTCAGCAGATAGTACAAGAATTCCCATCTACTCCCTGTGTGGCATAAAATTGTCCCTATCATTACCATCTTGCATTAGTGTGATGTATTTCTTACCAATTAAATGATTGTTGATTTATTATTAAAGCCTATAATTTACATTAGGGTTCTCTCTTTGGGTTGTATAGTTCTACGGATTTTGACAAATATATAATTTCATGTATCCACCATTATAGTATCACACAGAATAGCTTCACTGCCCCAAGAATCCCCTGTGCTCTGCCTCTTCACCCTTCCCAACTCGCCCCAACCCCTGGCAACCACTGATCTTTTTACTGTCTCCACAGTTTTGCCTTTTCCAGAATGTTCTATCATTGGATTCATACAGTATGTAGCCTTTTCAGATTGGCTTCTTTCATTAAGCAATATGCATTTAAGTTTTCTCCATGTCTTTTAATGCCTTGATGGCTCATTTCCCTTTATTACCGCATAATATTCCATTGTCTGGGTGTGTCACAGCTTTACCAATTGAGGGGTGTGTTAGTTGCTTCCTGTTTTTGGTGATTATAAATAAAGTGGCTATGAATATTCATGTGTAGGTTTTTGTGTGGACATAAGTCTTTAATTCAATTGAGTAAATATACCTAGAAGTGTGACTGCTGAATCATATGGTAAGAGTATATTTAGTTTTTTAAGACACTACTAAACTATCTCCCGAAGTTGCTTTATCATTTTGCATTCTTACCAGCAATGAATGAGGCTTCTCGTTGCTCCATATCCTCAGCAGCATTTGGTATTGTCAGATTTTAGGATTTTAGCCATTCTAGTAGATATGCAGTGGTATCTTACTGTTTTAATTTGAAATTCTCTAATGGCATGTGATGCTGATCTTCTTTTCATATGCTTATTTGCTGTCCGTACATCTTCTTTGGTGATATGTTCAGATCTTTTGCTCCTTATTAAATTGGGCTGTTTGTTCTTTTATCTTTGAGTTATAAGAGTTCTTTGCGTATTTTGGATCCAAGTCCTTTATGAGATATATCTTTTGCAAATATTTTTTCCCAATCTGTGGCATGTCTTTGTGTTCATATAATGGTTGATATGTGTTTATGCTTTAAGGAGGAAGGGTTTTAAAAATACAATTTACGGCAGCAGTAAAAATAAAAATTTATTGCAAATGTCTTATGTTCACCCTCAGGTGATGTTAGGGAACTATGGACACCTCAGGGTTTTATTAAAAGGAGAGTGTCAAGTCCTGGGGGCTGAGGCTGACTAGTCTGCTTTATTGGCAATTTTGCAGCAGGGCTGAGAATAAGAAGACAACCCAGTCTTGAGCTCCATCACTTCTAAATTAAGAATAATTCAGGAACTGTGTTTACAGTGAAATCCTGGCCCCTCTCACATAGATTATATTATGTATAGGATATGAATTTCTGTCCATGAATCCAAGTACATAAGAAATCATCACTTTGAAAATGTTCTTTAACTCAACCTAATCCCACCTGGGAGCCTCCATTCTGCCAGTTGAACAAGAGACTGCAACTGGGTCACGCAGGAGTCTCCTTCCTTTCCTGCAGCCCAGTCAGAATTCAAGAATTTCAACTGGTACCTGGAAAATGATGGAAGGGCCTCAAGTCCCTAGCCTGTCCTGGTTGCCGTTGGCACCCTTGGTATCTGAGCCCGTAGTGGTCTGTGAAGTCTGGCAGCTCCCTGCTCCCATGCCACAGTGGGGAATGAGGATATCTACTGAGGCTGGGCCCCCTGAGCCAAGTATGCTGCCTCTATGAGCATAAGCCATCACACCTGAGGTTGCTACCCCCTTGGGAGCACTGCTGGAGGAGTAGTTGGGTTTCTACTGTTCACAGGACCCGTACAACCATCCCCTGCCCTCCCTTCCTCTTGCATTTCAAAAGCACTCTCTCCCTCTTCTTTCACCTCTAGGCCACCTGTATCATCTCTTCCGTGGGCTTTCACAAAAGGAACATCACAGGCGGGGGTCAGTTGGTGGGGCGGGGGTGGAAGGTGGAGTGGGAACTAGGGGAGGAACAGTGGGGGGTGGGGAAGGATAATGCAGGGAGAAATGCCACATATAGATGATGGGGGGATGGAGGCAGCAAACCACCTTGCCACGTATGTACCTATGCACCAACCCTGCATGATCTGCACATGCACCCCAGAACCTAAAGTACAAAAAAAAAAAAAGTCTGGGTAAGCCTTTGACGTTTTATCTCTTCTGCTTTTTTCCTTATACAAATCTCTGCATCAAGAAAGCTGAGAAAACAAACACTGACATTTCAATAAATAATGCTGCTCTAATTATTTGTGGAAACTACTTTATTCTAATTTAAAACTACCATCGGCACTGCCTCCTAGAGTGCTTTTAGACTTGACCACTGGCCACAAGAGGCTACATCCATATAGCAACAAATAGATGGCTGAAATTGGAAAACTCAGCTAAATGTTCAGATGTTTCTAGACTCGCATGGGTTTCTGGCTCTAGCACACGGAGTAGATCTTGAATGTGTGGTCCTCAGGGGACTCTGTCTGGTGAAGTTTGGTGAGGACAACTTCCACCCCCACACACACCAGCTGCCGTGTGTAGCCTCTTCGCCTCTGGCTGCTTTTCCTTGCAGCCTTGGCCTCTTCAGACCTTAGAACATCCGAGAATGAGGCAGTGGAGGAAGCAGCCCCACACAGAAAGCAGCTTTCTGAAGTAACCTCATTAACTTCCTCCTCACCAGCAACTTCCTCCTCACCAAACACAGGGAACTGATCTTCTCCATTGGACTCGGCCTCCTGTCAGCCAAGGGCAACACTGTTGACCACCAGCACGGTTGGCCCCGCTCCACCCTTGGCTCTGATGACATATGTGGGAGTCAGAGGAATTTTGATTGGCTGACTGCTGGCCTGTCACACAAATAAGATGGAGCAAGGGAGTTGCGATCTGACTTGACATGTGAAAAAAAAAAAAAAAAAAAAAAAAAGCCATGGTCAGCAGCCTCCTGCAACTGCTGAAAGGCTAATTTCGATCTCTAACTCATTAACAAAAGTGAGCTCGTCACTGCCTGTTCCGCCCTGAGAGCCTTCTCTGCAAGGAGGTAGGTTAACTAACTCAGGGAGAAGGGTGCTGGCGGCAGAGCTGCCAATGGATTAGGGTCTTAGAGACCATTGACATGAGGGGAAGTTGAGGACACCAGTAGTATTTAGCTGAGAGGAGAGAATATGAAGGAAATTTACAAAATCAGCTTTAACCTATTTGGAGGAGCTTATATAAAAGGATAAAATAATATGTTCTGGTAGTTCTAGAAAACAGGACAGAGACAACTAGATGGTACTTATGGATCTGAGCAGTGAGTGGCAGTAGTTTGGGAATTATTTATAAAAAAGACATTTTTCTGTTAACTGTCTTACCAGACATGAATTTCCCAACTTGACATGTAAGAAAGCACAGGCTAGACATGCATCTGTCGTGACATTGAAGGGGTCCTTGCTTGAGTGAGAGACTCGAATGATGACTTTTAAGGTCCCTTGTAGCCCAACAACTCTAGCTAAGTTGGAGAATAAGAAAATTCCATGATACCATATCTCCTCTCACTTCTGCTGCCTGCCTCACCATTCATCTCCCTTCACTCCTTTTAAAATCCTACTATGTGACAGCATTGGAGGAGGCTGCTCTAAGTAGGAACTGAAATCAGTAGATTAAAGAAGTGCTATGAAAGAGAAAACAATAAAACAACATTTTTTCAAAGCCTACGATTGCCAGGATGTGTGCTAGGCACCATATATATGCCATTCTATTTAATCCTCATGGCATGCCTATGAGATATTTAGTGTTACTTCTGTGAGGAAGTCAGGGCTCAGAGAGGTTAAACAACTGCCCTGAGAACACACAGGTATTAAGTAGTGGAGCAGGGTTTGAATACAGGGGTCTCTGTGACTCCAAAGCGCAATGTGACATGTCCTTTTTACTGATCTGTTTATGGAAAATCATACTGCTTTCTAATTTAGTATTGACATAAAGATTTCTTTCTAAATAAAAGTAAGTTATAAAAATACTGTATAACTAATGGAACAGATTTTACATGGATATGAAGTGGAACTAGTAGCTAGAATTATGAAAGTTTGGAAAATACTACTCCAAATATTTTGATAGCTAGCCTTTCAATTTAGCCTGTTTATAATTGGACTGCTCAGTACAAGGAAAAGAAGGAAACTTGAAAATTAAGTGAAATATGAGTTACTTCCCCTGTGCTCTGATAGGTGCATAATTGGTCATATGTTACAATAAGAAAATCAAATGGACCCTTTCAAACCACAACAAAAAAAACTGTGATTGTAAAATCCAGAGGAAAACCCCAGGTGGGACCTATCTGTATGAAGGATGAAGTTTCCAAGGTCTGAACATGGAGTGGCTGAGAGGAAGTGATGACCCTGTGAGTGAAGACCCTAAATCATGGGGGAGCCCTGTGGGTTTGAGAAACCCTGGATGAAAGCTGAAGGATTTTACAGACCTGTTTACAGACCTCTTTAGTGACAGAAGGGAGACCTTTGTGCAAAGGTCAAAGAATTGGGAAAGTCTGAAAAGAAGATAGGAAAGTAATAATGAAGATGAAATAACTACTTAGAATATCTGCCATGTGATTTGCAGGCAAGATCTCATTTGTTTTTCACAATAATGCAATGAAGAAGTGATTCTGAGTCACGTTTCATAAGTGAGAAGACTGACACTCAAACATGTTCAATACCTGGCCTGGGGCCCCGTGGTCAAGCCAGGACTGAACCTTGGACCACCAGTTACTTATTGTAACATATGACCAGTTACCCACCTATCAGTTCCAAACCCACACTCTTTCCCTTGCACCACACACTTTTGTGTGGATGAGCCTCCACAACCCCGTCAACAACAAACTGTCACTTTGTTACTTTTTTTTTTTTTTTTTTTTTTTT